>NW_026623728.1:377000-379468 GCF_030028575.1 Malurus melanocephalus | reverse complement strand
TGAGTGCTGGAGCAGCCCAAACCAGGACAGAGCTGGGAAATGGAGATGGGCTCTTATCCAGATTGTACATTATCAGATGAATAATTAACTGTACACTAATTGCAAATCCTAATTAGTCTCCTATAACTGCACTCAGCACTGCATTACTTCAGTGTAACATGGGAAGAACTTGACCTTCAGGCTTTATCCGTGCTGCTGGCGTGAGCAGAGAGGAGCTTGACTTTCAGAACCCAAATCCTGCAAGTCAAAAACCTCCACAGATTTTTGTTACAAAATTAAAAAGAGTACAGAAATACAGAAAAAAAAACCTGCTGGCATTTTCCCAGTGGGCATTGCTAACTGGAAGTTTTTCAGTGCTGCTTTTCCTACAGGTAGTGGGGAAAAAAAAAAACCCGTAGGAAAAATTATTAGGAATGTTGGGTTYGGCCTGTTTTGTGGACTTGTTGGGGAATTGGATTTTGCTTTGTGTCAGAGCCCCTAGGGTGAGGACAGAAGGTAGGTTGTGTCTGTCTGGAGAGTTCTGATTTGGCGAGTTTTGGTTTGGAGAGTTTTGGTTTGGAAAGTTTTGATTTCCCTGTGACCATGAGCAAGTTGGGGACAGCAGGTGATGGTGGAATTTGTTTTCTCTCTGTTTTCTGTCCTGCTCTTTCCTGTTAATGGCTCAGCAGCACAGATTGGTTTCTCTGCAGCTCCAAATGGCTCTCGTGGCTTTGCATTCTCTGGGAATAACTCTGAGGCAGTTTCTGTGTGAGGGAGGAGAGTGAATATTCCTCTTTTCCAGAAAATCCTGTTCCCTGGTGGCTTTGGTGCTTCTGCTCCAGGGATGAGATGCTTGGGTGTGCTTCCATGGGAGAAAATGAGGAGCAACAGTTAACGCTGGAGAAAACATAAATATATGTTTTTATATTTATAAAAAATAAATTAATGAGCTAAAAGTAATGACCAGAATTGTAAAGCAGGCTTGAATAACACAAATAACACAGATACTGAGGATACAGCACGAGCAGGAAGTCGTGTTGTGTCGATAAAACAGCCAAGATAAACAATTCCTGTCTGATTTGGTTTTTTTTTTCCATTTAGGTGACACTGAGCAGGAGCTGGGACCCCCTCCATCCGTAGATGAGGCAGCAAACACACTCATGACTCGCCTGGGCTTCCTCCTGGGAGAGAAAGTCACAGAGGTTCAACCAGGACCCCAGTACAGCATGGAGGTGCAGGATGAGAACCAGGTATGATCTCCCCTTCAGGGAGGGTGCTTATTTTATCATCCCGTGGAAACAAAGGCTGAAATCACCGTAATTTTGTCATTTTTGATGTCAAGGTTGTGACTCATCCTCCCAGAGTGGCATTTTTTTGGGGGGATCAGCCGTGTGAGACGACTTCTGGTGGTTTTTCTGTTTGTGCAAATGCACGAGTGGGCAGCGTTTCTAATCAGATTAGAGTGACCAAAATAATCTGTACTTGCCTGGCATCTTCCCTGTGATATTTCAGAGGTGCTTTAGTAGTGTTATATAAATTCAGTCTCTGCAGAAGGGAGAGGGAAATTGTAACAGCCTGATTTTACAGACAGTCACAGTTCTTGCTCATGTTTGCCCAACAAGGTAATTTCATGCTTGAAAACAGGTAGAGAAGGCAAATCATCAAATCTTTATTGTGATAGAGGCGTTTTTACCTCCTGGCTGGCTGGAAAGCAAAAAACGCTCTGGGCTGTGATGCAGAGTTTGGAGAAACTGCCTGAGCCTGAGTTTCTYCCTCCTTTTCCTCAAGTGTGGGCAKTTTGCAGTTTTGCTGAGAATGAAAACAGGAGATATTTCCCCACTTTTTGGTTTTAAATCGACAGATGGGTAGTTCAGTGTGGAGCAGAAGGRCACAAAACTCAGCAGCCACTTCCAATTCTGTTCTTTTAACAGCATCATTGGGCAACTCTGCTCAAAACACTCAGATATTTAACACAGATTTAATTCAGAGAACCTGGATTCCTTACGTGAGCTACTTTGCTTGAGAGCCAAGAAATGTAATTTTCTGAAGTTTTTTCCTTCAATACATACATTACACTTTTTAACACTTCCCATTCCATTTTTTAAAGCAAATTGTGGATTTTAAAATGGATTTTACTATACATTGGGCTAGAAAATGTCCTTTTAACAGGCAGCTATTTGAACTGAATACTTCAAAGCCGAGCAGAGCTTTCTGCTATAAATGGTTCCCTTTGTTGTTGCCTTTTGACAAAAATTAAAATCCCATCTTTTCTCCAAAGCCAAAGATGTCTTTGGAGAATAAATAAGAGGGAAAAAAATCTAAAGAGAAACAGCAGAGACTTGTCCTCTAAAATAGATTGGTATCTTGGGCTGTGTGCTAATTTTTGSATGAAAAAGTTTTCCAGGGCCTTTGAATGCTATTCATGTTCTGGAGAACATAAAGAGAGGCTGGTTCCTCAATCTCCAGGTTAATTTTTTCCTTCCTTTGTG
>NW_026623728.1:374196-375705 GCF_030028575.1 Malurus melanocephalus | reverse complement strand
CCTCAGCCATCTCAATTTTTGGGCCCCTCCTCTGTCTCTGCCCTCTCCCACTGTCTCAGGAARCAAATCCTGTCCCAGCTAAAGCTGCTTCTGAACTGCAGCAAATTTTRGGAAAACCTCTCTAGCTCTCCATCCCAAACTGAATTTCTTCCACTACCCTACTTCAAGTCACGTTGAAAATCACACAGTGAGATTTGCATAGTTTAATTCTTCTGTTAATCATCGATTAATTAAAATCTGATTGAGACTTTGACCAGTMGTTTGCACTTGAATTTGAAAATCAGAACAATTTTTTTTTCGGTTTTAATGTGTTAATTTACATGAGCTGGGCAAAGAAAAAACTCTTTGTATCAAAAGCTGCTGCTTGTTATTCCAGCCATGCTTTGCCTTCTCAGGCGAGACAATAATTATTTGCCATCTCACCAGTGCYTGAGCTGAAAGGAAGATAAGGAGAGGGAATATTTGCACTGAAATTGCCCAGTCTGTGCCATCTCTCCACTGCCTTTTCCCCCAATTGCTTTATTTTGAATATCTACAAGGATATATTCTCTAATCCAGATGGTAATAAAAACAGCATGTTTCYTGTGCTGTCTTTTAATTGTGATTTCCTTAATGAGAGATCCCAAATGCTGAGGATTAAAATCCTTTTTTTTCCTACTTTTTGGGAATTTCAGTTTTTAACTGCACTGTCTGCCAGAGCAGCACAAAGGACATTGAGGTTCTGGCAGAACAGAATCATTTTCAAAGCTCAGTGAAAATGTGACAGATGAAACAGCAGCAATAATAACACAGAATGTTCTGTCAATGGAAATTTATATTTAAAACTCGCACAGAGGAACATTTTTCTATCTCAATACAAAAATAAAACATGTCAGTCAATGCTGAGTGATATTCTGTGTTATTTCATAGATTCCACTTGCAAGGAGCTCGTTCTGCAGGAGCTGCATTGATAACATAGCAAATTAAGGAACTTTTATCACTTCTGGCATTTCATGAAACAATAGTTTTATCAGCTGGAGGGAAGATGAGTGTACCATCCTTGCACTGAATTTTAATTTGCTTTAAAGTGCTGTGTTTTAAAGTTAGTGGGTGTTATTTTGTACTGAGTTAAGTTTCAGTGAGGATTTGTTTAAAATGACAGTTAAAGACATAGAAAAGCTTCAMCATAAAGAATTTATAACAATAATAAAACTTTACATTCTGAAGGATCCCATGTGTGAGGTGATGGAATTTTTAGATGCTGCATTTTGAGATTGGGTACTTCTGGAGATCATTTGTATGGCCCAGAGCCAAAAAGAACCCTAAATTAGGTTATATTAAGAATAATAATAAACCCCAGCAATTTTAACGAGAAAAAAAATTGAGTATTTTCATTGAATAAGACACACAAATAGGTTTTAATTTTGCCACTGCAATGAMTGAGCTAGAAATAATTTTGCAAAATTAAATGCAGATTTAGACAAATCAATGGTGTATTTGAAAAACTTGTAGTATGAGGAGATGGAAGAG
>NW_026623728.1:371116-373291 GCF_030028575.1 Malurus melanocephalus | reverse complement strand
AAAACACCAGAAATCTTTTCCACATTCTGCTTTTAAAAGCCCATCCCAGAGTGATTTAAGCTTCCAATATTGAATAGGGAGGAGTTAAAAAAATGATGTTTTATGCTTAGAGTGTGAGCTCAGGAAGGTTTTACCCCTCCAGTGTGAGCTGCAGGAGGGCATCATTTCCCCTGAAGTGCGAGCTCAGGAAGGTTTTGCTGTTTGAGTGTGAGCTGCAGGAAGGTTTTTTTCCCTTGAGTGTGAGTTCAGGAAGGTTTTGCCTCTTGATTGTGAGCTGTAGGAAGATTTTGCCCCTCGAGTGTGAGCTCAGGAGGGCATTGCCACTCGAGTGTCAGATGTAGAAAGGCTTTGCCCCTCCAGTGTGAGCTGCAGGAGGGCACTGCCCCTTGAGTGTGAGCTCAGGAAGGTTTTGCCCCCCCAATGTGAGCACAGAAAGGTTTTGCCCTTTAAGTGTGAGCTCAGAAAGGTTTTGCCCTTTAAGTGTGAGCTCAGGAAGGCTTTGCCTCTCGAGTGTGAGCTCAGGAAGGTTTCGCCTTTTGAGTGTGAGCTGTGGGAAGTTTTTGTGTCTCAAGTGTGAGCTGCAGGAAGGCATTGCCCCTTGAGTGTGAGCTGCAGGAAGGTTTTGCCTCTCCAGTGTGAGCTGCAGGAGGGCATTATTGCCCTTCAGGTGTGAGCTGTAGGAAGCCTTTTTTCCTCGAGTGTGAGCTCAGGAAGGTTTTTCCCCTCGAGTGTGAGCTCAGGAAGCCTTTGCCCCTCTCAGTGCCCATGCTCAGCGTTGTGTTTCCCTTTTGCAGAGCTCAGCGGTCACCCAGCGGATCAGCCCCTGCTCCACACTGACCAGCAGCACGGCCTCACCTCCAGCCAGCAGCCCCTGCTCCACCCTGCCCCCCGTCAGCACCAGCGTCACGGCCAAGGACTGCACCTACGGGGCCGTCACCAGCCCCACATCCACGCTGGAGAGTCGTGACAGCGGCATCATCGGTGAGTGCTGACCCTCCTCCTCCTCATCCTAGTCCTCCTCATCCTTCTCTCCTCATCCTCCTCACCCTCCCTCTCATCCTCCTTATCTTCGTTCTCTCTTTGTCCTCCTTGTCCTCTCCTCGGCCTCCTCATCCTCCCCCTCCTCCTCATCCTCCTCATCCTCCCCCTCCTCCTCATCCTCCTCATCTTCGTCCTTTTTTCATCCTCCTTGTCCTTCTCTCCTCATCCTCCTCATCCTCCCCATCCTCCTTACCTTCACCCTCTCTTCATCCTCCTTGTCCTCTCCTCCTCATCCTCCTCCTCGTCCTCCCCATCATCCTCATCCTCGTCCTGCTCATCCTCCTCTCCTCATCCTTCTCTCCTCGTCCTCCTCTCCTCATCCTCCTCATCTTCATCCTCTCTTTGTCCTCCTCATCCTCTTTATCCTCCTCTCCTCATCCTCCTCTCTTCATCCTCTCTTCATCCTCCTTCTCCCCTCCTCATCCTCATCCTCTCTTTGTCCTCCTCGTCCTCTTCCTCCTCTCCTTGTCCTCTCCTCATCCTCCTCATCCTCCTCCTCATCCTGTTCATCCTCCTCTCCTCATCGTCATCTCCTCATCCTCCTCTTCCTCTCCTTGTCATCCTCCTCCTCTTCTCCTCCTCGTCCTCCTCTCCTCATCCTCATCCCCCTCTTCCTCCTCCTCTCCTCCTCCTCATTCTTCTTCTCCTCCTCCTGCTCCTCCTCGTATCCCTGGATCCAGCACAGGTTGGTTTATGGTCATGGAATCCCAGGATGTTTTGGGTTGGATGTGATCCTAAAGCTCAGCCATCCCACCCAGCCATGGCAGGGACACCTTTCACCAYCCCAGGCTGCTCCAGCCCCAATGTCCAGCCTGGCCTTGGGCACTGCCAGGGATCCAGGGGCAGCCACAGCTTCTCTGGGAATTCCATCCCAGCCCCTCCCCACCCTCACACCAGGAATTCCTTCCCAAAATCCCATCTAACCCTGCCCTGTGGCAGTGTGCCCCATTCCCTGTGTCCTGTCCCTCCATCCCTTGTCCCCAGTCCCTCTCCAGCTCTCCTGGAGTCCCTTTAGGCTCTGCCAGGGGCTCTGAGCTCTCCTTGGATCCTTTCCAGGCTGAACAAGCCCTGATTTCCCATCCCAGCTCCARAGGGGCTCCAGGCACATCAGTGACCTCCTCTGGACTCAGCCCA
>NW_026623728.1:364755-369879 GCF_030028575.1 Malurus melanocephalus | reverse complement strand
AAAAAAAAAAAAGTGTCAGCTCCATCCCAGTTGAGATATTGAGTCTTTCTGCTCTCACTCCCTCCCCTGTGTTAGCACATCTCTCATTAGCTCTCTGTTTAATACATCTTTAATTATTAATTTTTAAATCTGATCCCCTTTTTTTTTCACAAGGAAGGTTCTCTCTTTGAGCTCCTTTGATTTTCCCTTGGAAATTTTTGGGAATAATAGAAGGTGGCTGATCCCAAGGCTGTGTAAATGTAGCCCAGATGGAAAAGTTGTGTGAAAATGCTCTCATGTGGGGAAAGGGAAGGACTTTTCAAGGTTTTCACCAAGCAAAGCTTTCCCCTGCCAGTGTTGTCATTAAAAGGAAAACAAGAGCTTCTTCCCCCCCTTTATTTTGACAATAAAATTTTCAACCCTTTATTCTGATTGATTGAAGTGACAGCTGTAAAGAACTGTAGGGAAAATGGTCTTCTCCAGCAGCGAAAAAATAGGAAATTTTTCCACAAATCTTGATTTTCTGCACCTCCACTGTGTCCTTTATCTGTAGGGTCAGGGGAGCAAGGRGAGGCTGTTCCCCACAGGATTTGGGGTGCTCAGTTTGGCCATTCCCCTCCCCCTGGGATGGGATTTGGGGTGSAAACCTTTGATTTGAAAGGTGAAATTCCCTGGAATTGTCCTCATGTAGGAGGCAAAGCCTATCTCATCTCTGCTCTCTCCTTTGCTTCATCACCTCCATGGTTTCTGGAGGGTCTGGTTGCCCTTTCAGGATCATTCCTTGCTTTTGGGTACAGATCTTGTGTATCTCTCTGATTTTTTTTCTGGGAGGAGAACCACTTTTGTGGGATTTCAGTCAGAGCAGCTTCACGTGGTGCCTCTCTCTGTTGGAGATTTGGTGGCTTTGTGCAAAATTTTCTCTGTGAACAAAGACTAAACATTTCCCTGGCTATTTTCTGTTCCCTGAATCATGATTCCCTCTATTTCTCCAAAATAAATAATTTATTCTGTTAGCCATTAGCTCCAAGCAGGTGTATTTTGATAAGAGGCAGCTCTAATATATTTCTTACTCATCCTGATGAAAGTTATGGTTTTGGGATGATGATCTCTCCATGTTTTGTCACCTGACAGTCCTGAGCTGCCATGAGCATCGCCTCCAAATCTCACARTGCTGAATCACCACCAAATTCCATATTTTAAAACCACCAAAGCTGTACCCTGTGAGCTGGAAGGTAAAATGTGCTCTTTGCAAAATGTTTGAGAATTAGCAAAGGACAGGAAGCAGTTAATGGAGATGGGAAGTCCATCCTTGCACCCTTAACCATAATTACTTATTTCGGCATGATCTTGATGAGTTTAAGATGTTTTTAAAATCACAGAAGATGTTTTTAGGATCACAGAAGATCCTGAGTTGGAGAAGAACCACRAGGATCACCAAGCCCAGCTCATGGCCCTGCACAGGATTAACCCCAAGAGTCACTCTGGGGGAAATTCTGTGTATTTTAAACTCATTTTACATGCCTCTATTACACACAGCATTCATTTGTTAAAATTAATCAAARTGTGATAAATTAACTGCATTAAGAGCAATTAATACCATTTAGTAGCTTATCCACGTGAGTGGAGAGTGAATGCTGTGGTGTCCAATCTGGAGGTAAAAATCAAATTTTAACCGGTCAGGTTTTCTCTGATGACTTGGCCTCTTGGAGTTATTCCTGTCCRTTTGTGTGTCAGCTCTTACATAATTTCAATTATTAAAGTGTCCTGTCTGTGATCTGCAGAGCACAGGGACAATTTCATGCTTTAATAAATGCATCCTTGGGTTAGAAAAAACTTTGAAATTTTTGATCCTCTACAGTGAAGGGAAAATCAGTCTGGATAAAAAAAAAAAATACAATCTAGAATTGTAATTATAGAAAAATTAGACTGAAAAATTACAGAAAAATTCAGATATTATTTGTAAAAAAAAAATGCAATGGGGAATGAGGGAGAAGAATGAGCCAAGAGGAGAGGTAGGAGCAAATTTCCTTTCTCTGGGAATCCTCTCCATGTGAAACAGGATGGCTGCTGAAAATCCTGACCTGGCTGTAACCCCTGAATGGCTTCCAGGATTTTTTGGCTCTCTCTGTGTGAAAGCAGCCAACTGTTAATGTCGAAAAATCTGCTACTGAAAGGAGAGCTGGTCAAAGAATTGTGCTTCTGCTGCTGGGGAACTCTGCACCTCGCAGCCTCTCTGGTGTAAATTCAGAAGTTTTGCTGCTGGAATGAAGCAGAATAAAGGAAAAACCTTCATCAATCTTAGCAATCCTGAAAAAAAACAAAAAAAAAAAACCAAAACCCAGCAGATTTTTCTTGCCAAAGTTTATCCAAGCAATGCTCAAAGGAGAATTCTGGCAGTCCCTGGCCTGTGGCTTTTCCCATTTTTTTTTGCTGTTTTTTTTTCCTCTGATTCCCAAGCTTTTATCAAGATGCTGCCTTGTACAAATTTATGTGTTTGTGGGTTAAAAATAGGTTTGTTAATAAATTCACCTAAGTGCCTGCTAAGCAGAATAGATGCTGATGACAATAAAACAAGATGGATTTGTTTCCAACTTAAACTCTTTTGAGAAGGGAACAAAGAGCAGCTCAAAAGGCACATCAAGATAAATTTAACTCAGGTTAAATATTTTTGTGATCTTACAGTTAAAGCATTTGAATTCTGACATTCTCATCAGTATTATGAAAYGCTCAGTTAATAATGAATAAGATTTCTGAGAAGTACAGATATTTATTTTTTTTTTTAATTTCAACAGCTTCTATTTGGGCTCATTCCCCAAAGAGGAATTCCTGAAAAATGTCTCATCTCAGTGAGCTTTAATTCACTAATGCAGCTTCGTGTTGTAGGTGATGGGGATGAAGGTTCAGGAGGTGAAAAGGAAAAATCAGAATTTTTCATTTTTKTCATCGCCATCTCATCTCATTTTGTTTTCTTGAGCAAAATCAGTGGGGTCACAGAATCCCAAGCACACAAAAAGGACACTATCTCTGAATCCCAATTCAATTTCTTCTCATCTTGCTTGTCAGCTGCTGCTGCAGGGATTTCAGATTGAGCACACAACTGATTTAGTGTCAGGTGATGCTGCTGTTGAGGTATTTTTCTTTTAATTTCATTTTGAGATCTTTAGCACTCTCACCCTGATTTATAACACCCCAGGCTTGACACAGGAATGGCTTTACCTGTTTAATCTCTGTCCATTTGCAGGATTGTTGATGCGAATTTAATATATTTTTGTGATTTTAATTTCTTTTTTAATTTATTTTTTCTCCTATTTGAGACCACTGTTGAAAGAGAAATTAAACATCCAGCGAGCACTTTGAGATTTCACCTCAAGCCTTGAGCAGGGCAGACCTAGAGGGTTTTGAGTTTGGTTTTTTTTTTGCTTGAAGATGCCTTAAACTCACTGCCTGGTGCTGTCCAGCAGAAAAAAATGTTTTAAAGGTTTGTTGGGGCACAGACTGCATTCCACCCTCCCTTGGGAAAAGTTTGGATTTACGTTTTCCTGCCTGCCAGATTTTTTTTTTTTTTTTTTTTTTTGGCAGCTGCAGCGCTCTGGGGTGACATGGCTATATTTAGGTGTGTGGCTGAGTTGATGTAGATGAGGGTAAAAAATTTATTTCTCTCCTTGCCAACTTGCAGATGTTAGCTGGGACATCTCTAATGGGAYGAGGTTTGCTGGAGACAAGTGAAACGAGGTTAATTCAGGCTGAGTTTGTAGCTCATTGCAGTGCAGCTTATGAAAGCTCCTTGCCGTGCTGCAGTTATTTCTTTAARTCAATAAAATCCCTGTTTTATACTCGAAACACTGTAAATTTTTGAATATAATTAATGTTAAAAGTTTTTGTCAGGTGGGACCTGCAAAAACTGTTTCTCCCTGAATTCCAGTGGGAGGGGGATGGAAAGGTTGGTGTTTTCCAGGCATGGTCTTTGCCTCGGGCTGGGAAAAATTTCCTGCTGTGTTTGTCTGGAGACACATTCAGCTGAAAACCTCTGCCCCAGAGCACAAAACACCTTGCAGCTAAATGAGAAATAAATTTGTGGCCTCTAAATACACAAAATTCTCCAAGAAATGCAGTCCTGCCTGCAGTGCTGAGGTGCCGTCTGCTGCTTTGGTACAGCTCTGTTATTCCCTCAAAAAAAGTATTTCACCCACGTGAAATGTGAACATTTTGCATGTTATTTGCAAAAAGTTCTGATCAGAACTTTGATTTACAAGGGGAAAAAAAAACAAGTTTAAAAATGGAAACAGAGGAGTGAATCTTGAGTGCTCAGAGCAGGGTGGGATTGTGAAGTGACTCCAGTGTGTTCCCTACTGGAATCACAGCCCAAAAATGSTTGGAGCTCGTGCAGGTGGTGTTGGTGCTTGGGTGGGTTGGGATCCAGCAAATCCCAGGAAAAATCCACGCTCTCATCCGGGGGCTTCCCGTGGGATCATTCCATCTRTATTTTCCAGCACTCAGATGATCTGGGCGCCTCGAATTCTGTCTGTGCTCGCGTGAAACAGCGTCAGACTGTGCCAGTGCAGACTGGAGCCACATCTCTGGATCTATAAATACACAGACAGACACACACACGTGTGTATTTATATCCCTGAGATCCTCAGCTGTTTGTGCACGTCAGGTTTCTGCTGTTGTGTGTGTGTGACACCCACACTGTCACATCCTCCCCCATCCCTGCAGTGTCTCCTTTGCTCCCAGCAGTTCCTGGGGCAGGACCCAGGCTTTGCCAGGTCCTGATTTTTTTCCCCAGGGTTGTGTTTTTTGTTTGGATTTAGCAGCTGGAGGGTCTCAAATGTTCTGCACACCCCCAGGATGTCCCATCAGTTGTCCCCTGATTGGAGACTGGGGTTGAAGATCTGCTTCTCTTAAGGCAAAAACTCCTGCTCGTGCATGGATTGCAGTTCAGCAGTTTATCTCTTCCCACTGTCTGTTCAAAGGTTGCAATTTTTTTTTGGAGCTTTTGGTTGAGGAAGTATCTTTATATTTAAAATTCATGAATTTAAGAGTGGTTTGATAGGGAAGAACCTTTAAAGTCCAGTGAATKCCAATCCCCAGCTACCACATCCATGGTTTTTGAACATTTCCAGGGTTGGTGCCCCATCAGTGCCC
>NW_026623728.1:361163-364084 GCF_030028575.1 Malurus melanocephalus | reverse complement strand
TTTCAAAGCTGTCCAAATCTTTGCCCTTTCACTGTATTTATCTACCACTTAGAACTTTTCTCCTCTGAATATCACTCAGCCTCAGYAGTGGCAGGTAATGTGAATTTCCTGGAATTAGCTGTTGCTGTCTCTATTTGTCACTGTGAAGGTGCAGTTTCTGGGCAGYTCTGGGGGTCACACCGTGGGAGAGGTGTCACTGTGTTGATTCACGTTGCTGACTCACAGCTGACCCAATGCTTTTGCTTTTTAACTAAAGTCAAAATTATTTTGGTTTCAAATAGCTTCTAGAAGAGATTAAATCCATAGAGCCATCATTTAGATCATCCAGRGCTGTTCAGCAGGTAAATTAATCCATGGGGAGCAATCCTAAATACCTGATTCAATGACGAGTTTACACATAAAACAGCTTTAGTGTAAACCAGAGGAAATTATGTTTAAAAGGAACACAAATTGTTCATTAGAAAAAAGGGGCAGCAGGACTTATTAGCTCTTTTTTCTTTTTTGTTGTTTCATTTAGAGAAAACTTATTTTGGCACACAATTATTTTGTTTTTCCTCAGTTTGATATATTGGAAGATGACTGACACCAGCTGCTGATTTGTTTTTACAACAATTAATTAGACACATACTGAGATAGTCTTTTGAAATTAAAGGAATTTTAATGGATCAGTGGATTTATTTTTTTTTTTCTGTGAATGGGTAACATGGCATGCCTGGGTCTTCAAATCCAGACTTTGAAATGGAGATTTTTGTAGAGAATTATTTCAAACCTATTTCTTAAACAATTTGAGGAAGCAAGAGAAGTGTGTGGGGTGTTCTGGATCGATCGAATGTTGTCTCTTCCCAGAGTGAAAGTCAATATAGCAACAATCCTCATCTGTAAAACAAAATAACATAAAGGAAAAAGAGTGGATTCCAGTTAAACCTTCATGAAAATTTATTGTCAAATCAAATGAGATCAGGGGCTCAGTTTCTGAACCAAACTAATCCATGGTTTTTCGGGCAGATCAGTGGAAGCTTCTCAATGTCAGACCTTGCAAACTTCTGCAAACATTTCCTGGAAATGGAAAGGTAGAAACCACAATGCCAATTAAAAGATCTGTTAATAAGGAGCCACGATGATGTTTCTTCCTAAATAGTTTCTGGAATTGTGTGTTTGGAYACAATGCAGCACAGAATTGATAATACTTTGTAATTACAAATGGCTTTTAACAGTATGAGCCAAAACATTAGAGCTTAAATGTTCTTTTAGAAGTCATAAGCAGAAACAGTATCATTACACTAAAATCCATAATCTCTGATTCATGTGGATGTGGAAAACACGATGAAGATCATTCCTGGCTCTTGCAYCGAGCAGAACAGAGTGTGTTGGAGCTGTTCTTGCTTTTTGCTCATTTTTGTTTGTAATTCCTTCCTTCAAGCTACTCTGACGAGTTACTCTGAAAATGTGGAACGGACGAAATACGGAGGGGAGAGCAGCAAAGAGCTGGGGTCTGGAGGAAACCTGAAACCTTGGCAATCTCAGAAATCCAGCATGGACTCGTGTTTGTACCGCGTGGACGAGAACATGACAGCCTCCACCTACAGCCTCAACAAAATCCCCGAGAGGAACCTGGACACCGTCCTGTCCCAGTCGGTGCAGTCCATTCCTCTTTACCTGATGCCACGGCCAAATTCAGTAGCAGGTAGGAAATTCATCTTTTTTTTTTGCCTTGAGGTCACAGCACATGAGTGTCACAGCCTTTCTTGTGTTTCCTTGCCTGAGAAGAAGTCTCCTTTCTGGCCTCGTCATTCTTAAGAATGATAACCATTGTATTTTTGTTTGAATTACTGGTTCTAAATGGGGAATTCCTGTGGGAAAAACTGTTTTTGATGGTGTTTAATKGTTATTTGTGGTCCCTTTCTTACAAAATTGTACAACAAAATTGCTGGAGAATATGTTTAAAAAGAAAAAAAAAATAGATTCTTTGCTGTCCTTACAATGCAAATGCCTTGGGTTTATGGTGCCAAGACATCATAGCCATTTTTACCATTTCAAAGAATTCATTACAAACAAAATCAAGTGTCTGATGTTCTCTGAAGATCTTGAGAGCTCTGGAGTTATGAGAATGATGGCACTTTCTGTCTGCAGAAGATTTGCTCTGGGTCCCGTCTCTCRTGGTGGACACACGAATATCTCACACCTCACAGCACCTGGCATTTGATAATAACTGATTTTTTTTTAAAGTCTTGCCATTAAATCAACATTATTTTCATTTAAATCCCTGTCTGCYCTTGGAAACATTTTTAAATGATGCTGTGCCACCCCTTATTGATGTCCTTTAGCAGCCTGTTGAGTGTCCCCCTGAATCTGGTAACAGCAGGGCAAAAAAAGAGTTGGTATTAAAAATATTAAAGCTTTGCTGTAAATCTGCTTGCCTGGAATTATTCCCCTTTCCTTTATTGCCCGGTATATTTTTTTTTCTGGTTGACTTCTGTGGCGTGAAACACTGCTGTTCTGTGTGTCTGTCTGTGTAGAAATCCATTCTGAATTCTGAGTTTGGTGTTTGCTGCTCCTGAAAACCCAGAGATGATTCTGGGAGATGCCCCAAAGAGTTGGGATATTCCTGTTAAATCAGCATCCCTCGGTGAACCAGGCTGCGTTACATAACTGGATTAGGTTTTCTTTTTAATCCCACTTTTGCCAGTCACAGACCTAAAAGCAGTGTAAAAATGAGATTTATGGATGGTGAAACACCAGCTTGGAGCGTGGAGGTGCAGCACAGACTGAAAACCTGAGATTTGGGATTGGAAAGAGGGGATAGGAAAAAAACCTGGAAAACTCTGCTTATTTTAAATCAATTCCTTATAAATGTGAGGTGTGTCATAAATGACACCTTCCAAAGCAAGCAGAGCAGGCTGGGCACCAAAAATTTCAATCCA
>NW_026623728.1:358391-359883 GCF_030028575.1 Malurus melanocephalus | reverse complement strand
GTACAAAAACTCACAGGGAGAGCTCACAGGTCACCATTTCAGTCATGTCCATGGCAAAACCAGAATTCCAGAAAGTTTTTGGGTTGAAAAGGACCTTAAAGATTGTCCTGTTCTACTCCTGCCAGCGCTCGGGCGCAGCAGGACCTGAGAGGTAAAAACCCATGGGGAGAGCTCACAGGGCACCATTTCAGTCATGTCCATGGCAAAACCAGAATTCCAGAAGGTTTTTGGGTTGGAAAGGCTCCTAAAGATTATCCTGTTCCACTCCTGCCACACAGCAGGACCTGGGAGGTGCAAAAACCCACAGGGAGAGCTCACAGGGCACCATTTCAGTCGTGTCCATGTCAAAACCAGAATTCCAGAAAGTTTTGGGTTGAAAGGGACCTCAAAGTTTACCCTGTTCCACTCCTGCCACACAGCAGGACCTGGGAGGTGCAAAAACCCACAGGGAGAGCTCACAGGTCACCATTTCAGTCATGTCCRTGGCAAAACCAGAATTCCAAAACGTTTTTGGGTTGGAAAGTTCAAAGATTATCCTGTTCCACTCCTGCCATGCAGCAGGACCTGGGAGGTACAAAAACTCACAGGGGTGTTGGGGTAGGGAGCTTGCAGGTCACCACTTCAGCCAAAACCAGATATCATCATGTCAAAACCAGAATTYCAGAAAGTTTTGGGTTGAAAGGACCTCAAAGTTTATTGTGTTCCATTCCTGCCACGCAGSAGGACCTGCGACGTACAAAAACTCACAGGGAGAACTCACAGGGCACCATTTCAGTCATGTCCATGGCAAAACCAGAAYTCCAGAAWGTTTTTGGGTTGAAAAGGAGCTCAGAGATGATCCTGTTCCACTCCTGCCATGGCAGGGACTCCTTCCATCATCCTCCAAGCCCTGTCCAGCCTGGCTTTGGGCTCTTCCACAGCTTCTCTGGGCATCCTGTGCCTTTATTCTCCCCTGTGCATCCAAGACAGGTTTCTTTTGGCCATCCATGAAATTTTCCTGTTCTCCAGGGTTTGTGGCTTTTTTGGTTTTTTTTTGGAGCCCATTGTCTTAGGATGAGGAGCTGGGGAGCTGCAAGGCACAGGCTGGGTTTTCACCCAACCCCTCAGCCTGGTCTAGACTGCCTCCCCACCCTCYCAGGGAGGAATTTTTTCCCAATATCCCATCTAACCCTGCCCTTTGGCCATCTTTCCGTGTCCAAAGTCTCTCTCCTGCTCTCTTGGAGCCCCTTTAGGCACTGAAAGCTGCAATAAGGTGATCCCAGACTTCTCTTGTCTCTTCTGCAGGATTCAGCTCTCAGCTGATCTCCTTGGGCTTAATGCTTTGATAAGTTATTAAAAATAACAGATTTTATGGATTACAATGTTTTTTCCCTCTCCTGTTCTCTTGGAGCCCCTTCAGGCACTGAAAGGCTGCAATAAGGTAATCCCAAAGCCTTCTCTTGTCTCTTCTGCAGGATGAGCACCCCCAGCTCTCAGCTGATCTCCTTGGGCT
>NW_026623728.1:347504-357038 GCF_030028575.1 Malurus melanocephalus | reverse complement strand
TCCTGGTTTATAATAGGATGGGGAAGGCAATTTTTGCTTTCCCTGTTTTCATCCCTGGCAATTCGAAGCTGCTCAGGTTTCTGTAAAATCCTCAACTTCTTGGGTGGAAAATACTCATGGGACAGGTGCTATCACAAGAAAATTTTGGGTGATAAAGAAAGCTACCCGCTGTAAAATTCTTCAACTCCTTTGGTGAAAAATGCTGTGTATGGGGCAGATGTTTTCACAACAAACCTGTGGGTGATAAAGAAAGGTACTCCCTATAAAATCTTCAGCTCCTTAGGTGGAAAATGCTGTGCATGGGACAGGTGCTTTCACAGGAAACCTGTGGGTTATAAAGGTTTTTTCCTTGTAAAATCCTCAACTCCTTGTGGGGAAAATGCTGTGGATGACACAGGTGCTTTGACAACAATCCTGTGGGTGACAAAGAAAGCTACTCCTTGTAAAATCCTCAACTCCTTGGGTGGAAAACAGTATCCATGGGACAGAAGCTTTCACAGGAAACCTGTGGGTGATAAAGAAAACTACTCCCTGAAAAATGAACTCCTTTAGTGGAAAATGCTGTGGATGACACAGGTGCTTTCACAACAAACCTGGGTGATAAAAAAAGCTACTCCCTCTAAAATGCTCAGCTTCTTTGGTGGAAAACACATGGGACAGATGCTTTCACAACAAACTTGTGGCTGATAAAGAAAGCTACTCCCTGTAAAATCAGCTCCTTTAGTGGAAAATGCTGGTTTGGGGACAGAAGCTTTCACAACAAACCTGTGGCTGATAAAGCTACTCCCTGTAAAATCTGCAGCTCCTTGGGTGGAAAATGCTGTGTATGGGACAGCTGCTTTCAAGCAAACCCTTGGGTGATAAAGAAAGCTACTCCTTGTAAAATCCTTAACTTTTTGGGTGGAAAACACTGTGGATGGGAAAGCTGCTTTGACAACAATCCTGTGGGTGATAAAGAAAGCCACTCCCTGTAAAATCCTCAATTTCTTTGGTGGAAAACACTGTGGATGACACAGGTGCTTTGACAACAATTGTGTGGGTGATAAAGCTACTCCTTTTAAAATCCTCAACTCCTTGGGTGGAAAACACTATCCATGGGACAGAAACTTTCACAACAATCCTGTGGCTGATAAAGAAAGCTACTCCCTGTAAAATCAGCTCCTTTAGTGGAAAATGCTGTCCATGGGACAGAAACTTTCACAACAAACCTGTAGCTGATAAAAAATCGCATTTTCTTTCCTCTTTTCACAACGGAATGATTTCCGTGCGCGATAAAACATCCATTTCCAAACCCTGCTCTGATTGTGTCCCTCGTGTCTCCCTCCCCAGTTCGCTTCGCACCCTACAGACCCCCCGACATCTCCCTGAAGCCTCTGCTCTTCGAGGTGCCCAGCATCACCACCGAGTCGGTGTTTGTGGGGAGGGACTGGGTGTTCCACGAGATCGAYGCGCAGCTGCAGAGCTCCAACGCCAGCGTCAACCGCGGCGTGGTGATCGTGGGCAACATCGGCTTCGGGAAAACGGCCATCATCTCCAGGCTGGTGGCACTCAGCTGCCACGGCACCAGGATGAGACAGATCGCCTCCGACAGCCCGCACGCCTCGCCAAAACGTAAGGGTGGGGTTTGTGTAACTCGCCGAGGTTTTCTGTGTCGGTTTTAAAGCGGTTTTTTGGTTGAAATAAATGCGTTTGTGTTCGTGCGCCAGAGGTCAGGTTAGTGTTGGTTGTTAGGATTGGAGCAACCAAAGGAAGGACTTGGGAGAAATGTGTCTGAAATGCATTGTTGGGAGTTTTTGTGAGAAATGCGTTGTTTGGGAGTTTTTGTGAGAAATGCATTGTTGGGAGTTTTTGTGAGATGTATCTGAAATGCATTGTTGGGAGTTTTTGTGAGAAATGTGTCTGAAATGCATTGTTGGGAGTTTTTGTGAGAAATGTGTCTGAAATGCATTGAATGCATTGTTGGGAGTTCTTGTGAAAAAATCATTTTTGGGAGTTTTTGTGGAAATGCGCCTGAAATGCATTGTTGGGAGGTTTTGTGAGAAATGTGTTTGAAATGCGTTGTTGGGAGTTTTTGTGAGAAATGCATTGTTGGGAGTTTTTGTGAGAAATGCGCCTGAAATGCATTGTTGGGAGTTTTTATGAGAAATGTGTTTGAAATGTGTTGTTTGGAGTTTTTGTGAGAAATGCATTGTTGGGAGTTTTTGTGAGAAATGTGTTTGAAATGCGTTGTTGGGAGTTTTTGTGAGAAATGCATTGATGGGAGTTTTTGTAAGAAATGTGCCTGAAATGCATTGTTGGGAGTTTTTGTGAGAAATGGACTGAGTGGATTGGGTTGGAAAGGACCTTAAATCCCATCTCGTTCCAACCCCTGCCATGGTTCCACCATCCATTGGGTTGCTCCAAGCCTTGTCCAGCCTGGCTTTTTGGGTATTTCCAGAGATCCAGGGACAGCTACAGCTTCTCCCCTTTGCCAGGGCCTCCCCATCTCCCACTTTATTCCTAATAAAGGAACACTTTATTCCTAATATTTAATCTAAATCTGCCCTCCTCCAGCTTGAGGTCATTTCCTCTTGTCCTATCACTCCATGCCCTTGTGTAAGGTCCCTGTTCATCTCTCTCGGAGTCCCTCAGGTAGTGCTTTAGGCAGTTTTTTTACTGCTGCTGTTCCAAAGCTGCTTTTTGAAGAGTCAGAGTAGTCTGTCGCAAACTCGTCTGGCTCAGAAACATCACAGGCATTTCTGTGATTGGGAACGCTCCAATTTTAGAAACGCAGAATGGGTTTGAAGGGACCTTTAAAGGTCGTGGAGTCCAATCCCCCTGCTCATGACAGCTCCAGCTAAATCAGGCAGGCAGCATTGTGTGGTTGTGAATCCATGGCAGCACATTTCCCTTCCCATACGGATTATCTCAGTGTRGCAGGGTACAAATCCTCCCCGTGGGTCACGAGCCCGTGTAGGCTCAGCTYAGCACCCAGGACTGCTCTGCCTCCCGTGGTCCCATCCAATCCCCATCACATCCTGACAGCTTTGCAGGTGGAGATGACAACATTTTAAAATCACTCAGCTCTCCTTAAGTGAGTAAGACACGGCTAAAAATACTGACTTGGGTACCTGGAGGTATCTTTAAGGATGTAGGTCACTGTATCTCAGTGAAGCCAAAGTTAAATCTGTTGACTGGAACGCTGTGCTCTTTCCCTGTCACAAGAGCTGAAATGTCACCAGGGGTTGGCATGTTGAATAGTGTCACTTGTCAGAGCTGARTGAGCAATGTGGAGTGAAAGGAAGGCCTTGTTTCTGTATTTTAACTGCAGCTCTGCAGTTTTGTGTGTCCCCAGTCTACTCAGGGCGATGGTGGACATGGAAGGGATGAATGTGTTTAACTCCTTGTGCACTAAAATCTGCATTTCTCACCCTTTGTGCACAGATCATGAGGATCCTTGGTCCCATCCAACACATTGTTTAGTTCTCTCCATGAAATTAAAAGCTGGATGAATCCTCAGCGTTAGTTATTACATGGAAACCTTCAGAATCAATAATTAATTTGATTTGATTTCCTAAAGAGATCACAAGTATTAGCCTAGCTGTAGAAAATAATAATTATTCTGCAAGATCTTTGCGGGTGCCTTCCMAATCAGGATATTCTATGATTCATCGCTGATTTTCTGATAAGTTTCTTCGTTGTTTCTTTTTCCACATACTGACAAGAAAAARTCCATTATGCTTATTAAATCAATGATAATTAATAAGTGCTAATCAAGGTGGTCTGACTCTGCTATGGCAGCTGTGCAATCAGCATTATTAAACTGGCTTCAGTACAGCCTCACACTTCTAATTCCTCTCTCAGAAAGTACAAGTGGCTCCAAATCAAGAACGTGCCTCACTCTAACACATTTAATTATGGAGGCAGCAGTCATCCTCCTCTGGTGTTTGCCATTAAATGGGTCATTGTTTGCATGATTATTTCCAGTCAAACTCAGGGATGCACTGCAGCAATCCAGGCAGGAGAGTCCTCTGCCAGCACAGACTGCACTTCAGAGTGGTGTTTTTAAAATAATCAGCAACTAGACATCAGCTAGAGTGCTGTGTGTCGCGGTGTCATTAAAAAATTCTCCATGTGAGTGCCTAGGAGTGCAAATAAAAATGGTTTTGAAATGTTATCCACAGGCCAGGTGGATTTTGTAGCAATCTGCTGGTAAAGCCAGTTGCTGCTTTGCCAGGCAAAAAAAAAAGCAGCTAAAATGCAATAGAACACGGTTAAATTTGCCAGAGATGATTCCAGGATAATTTATTATTTGCTTGCAAGCCTTTTACAGATCCCGGTGCTGCTCCTGTTCCTCTCCCCCTGATTAAATTAATGGGCTTCAGATGGCTGTGTTAGCTGGGGCTCTTGCTTTATTTATGTTAGAAAATAGGCCTGTAATTCAGAAAAATTGGCTGTCTGTGCTGAAGGAGGACTTGGAACCAAATTAAGCAGCGATTGTTCATAGCAAGGCAAGGTCTGTTGGCAGAAGTGCAGAGCAGGAGAGCTCAGCACTCAAATCCACCAAAGCTGAAGGCAGAGCCTTCCAGAGTGCCCAGTTCTCTCCATCATTTTCATTATTATAAAACCAACCAAATTACAGCGGGGAAGATGAATAAGAAAAGCTCAAGGCTTTTTCTTACTGGTCCTTTCCTCCTTTTAAAAGAAATTTTTTAAAGACCCTTTGGAAATCCCTAAAATGCCAATCCCACAGCGTTTGCAGAGGTATTTTAACTGTGCTGTGGTGATGCCAGTGCTGCTCCTGTGGCAATCCCAACCTTTTTTCCTCGCACAGATGTTGATGCCAACCGAGAGCTGCCCCTGAGCCAAGCACCCTCTGCCCACCCATCCATCACCAGCGGGAGCTGCCCGGGGACCCCCGAGATGCGCCGGCGCCAGGAGGAGGCMATGAGGAGATTGGCCTCACAGGTACTGAAAAAAAACCAAAAAAATACCTTTTTTTGTGTTCCTTGGGAAAAGGTCACTTCTAATGGGACCCCCGTGGTGTTTTCCTGCTCGGCGTCGCTTTGGAAAATCTGTTCCAGTGCTCGCTTGGGGAGCCTGAAGAGAGATTTCTGGAAGGAGTTTGATCACCCAGAAAAGTTATTTCTCTAAAACAAAACTCCCCCTGTTACTCTGAGGGTTTGTCTTTCCCAGCCACCCAACTTTCTCATTAGGATATGACATAATTAATGACAAAATTGTGTTTCTTCTTCAGCACTGAGAGCAAAATTGCCCAGTTTTTGAGCAGGGTTTTGTTTGGAAAGGTCAGGTGCTGTATATGGGGAAGGCACGGGCTGAGTGTTACTGTTGTGTGTGCACTTTGGAGAAATTTTTTTCTCAAAAATTTTCTCAAAAAATTTTGAGAAATTTTTTTTTGAAAATACTCCAAAGTAGACCATAGCTTTTGAAGCAATACACCATTTATACGTATAAATATACATTAAATATACAATAAAATACACATAACAACAATTGCTTGTTGTTACAGCAGGAGGGGTTTGTATGGAGCATTAGGAACACTGTCACTTACGTAAATAAGATTTACAGCTTGAATTTTGTTGTATTCCTGAGATTTAACCCTAATTCCGTGGTGGTGGGAAGGTGCCATTCTATTGCTTTGAAATCTGAGGAGTTTTCTCCTGCTCCTCCTACACCTTTTGGGAGGATGGGAGCAGTTAATGCTTTCCTGTCACTTGCTCCSAGCTCAGAGAARAAAACAGCARGAAAAATTATAATCAGGATGMGTTTTGCTTGGCTTTTTGTGCCAGATATATCTTGTATTAGATATATCTTGTATTTGATATATCTTGTCCTATCTGCTTTCCTGCTGCACCCCCATGGCCAGGCAGGGAGCGTGTGCTGCAGAAATAAATGCACAGATATTTCCTCTTTCTCGTGGAGTTTTTGAAAGGAATGCARTGCCCAGGTCTGGTTTTGTTCAGGATGCATTAGTCAATGTATTCCTTGCAAATCTGAAGCTCTGCAGACTACCAGAAAGGGCAGTCAAGTGTGCTATCTCTGCTTAAAATACCTCATCTGTCTCAGCTTTCTTCCCCTGAGTGCTTAAGTCATCCTGCTGGCTATGTAATTGATAAATGGATGCAGTTTTAGCTTCAGTTTCTTCCTGGAAAAGGGAAAGAATACGGCTCTTTCAAACATTGTGTCACATCCACAGCATAGATCCCTCACTGAAGCTTTTTGGCATCTCTGATCACCAGAGAAAGAGCAAGAAACAACACTTACAGCCAAAATTAAAGTAAAAATAAGTTGTTGTTCCTCGGCTGCGGACTCTTCAGGAAAAGGTTTTAAAGTCCTGTTCATTCTTTAGCCAATTTTTTTTTTTTTTTGTAAAATAAATCCAGTGTGTTGCTTTCGGGTCAGAGCCCAACAGCTGAGGCTGGGAGATGCTGCCCTTAGTGCCTGCAGCAGGATTACACACCAGGAGCAAGATCCTTAATCTCCCAGTAAATCTTCACTGCTGTAAATGCAGGTTTTACACAAATTCCAGAAATAATGGAATTCCAGACGTCAGCCCTGGATGAGCAGATCAGGCTGACCTCAGAATGGCTTCTCAAACCAGATTTGCTGACACAGCCCCTGGAAGTTYYGGAAATCTCCRTYGTGTTTGGGAAATGRTTCCTGGGATGACTCAGAACGGCASCACAGCTCCATCCCGAGCCTTTGGGTCTGTTCCCAGCATTGCTGTTACCCTTTTTGGGATCCTTGGACAGCAGCATCACTCCCATTCCCATTCCCAAGTGATCCCTTTGGAAAATGGTCCTTAATGCTGGAAGAACACAGAACAAGACATTGGCATTTTGTTGTTTAAAATCGTCACTCAAACCTTCATTTCCTGCTTCAAAGGGAAATCATTCTGAAAGGATTTTTTTTGTTTCATTCAATTTCATAATTAATGTTTTATTTTTAAGCTCCACGTTCCTGTTTATCCTTTATCACAAACAGTAGTTCGCTTTGTTGCATCAAAATATTTTCCAGAGGGGCTGTGCAGCACTCTGCAAACCGTGAGTTTGATGGATTATCGAGCCTCAGGAAGGAAAATAAGGACAAATGAAACTGTTAAGGATGTTTGTCAAGTTGCTAGCTGGGAGTCGTGTGCTCAGTGCACTCGTAGTAACCTCCTGGGCAGCACAACTCAGCATCACCGCTGAGGAATCCTTGCTGTCAACAGCAAATAAATTGATTTGCTTGGAAAGAGCTGTGCCTGTGATGTCCTCGTGGATAAAACAAACGCTCCCTGTCCTGTGCAGCTGCGGGGTTTGACGTTTCTGAGTGACACCGGGGGGGAAAAAGCATCACTGACCTGGCAAAGAATTGAAAATCTGTTAAAATAACAGCGTGGAGCTCTTTGTTGTGCGTGAGGTCGCCTCCTTCAGAAACTCAATCACACATCTGGCTCGCCTTTCAGGCATCAGGAGAATTTTGAGGCTTTGAAGATGCTGAGCTCTTCGCTGAGCAGAAGCACTGAATGGTTGTAGACAATGGTAAAAATAGTTGGTTAAAATAATTCAGTGCTAAATCTGAATGTCTGTGCCATGTTCTCCAAGAGAGGTTCGTGGGGACAGTTTGGGAAAACCTTCAMGTGGATGAGCTAAAGGCTTTCCAAAGTCTAATACAAAAAAAAAGAAAAGGAGAAAAAAAGACTGGAATGTCCCTTTGTGCTGGAGGATGGGGAAGAGGAACAGCATATTCCTGTGTCAGTAGCTGTGGAATAAAACAAGAGTTGCTGATGGCCTCCTTAAACAGGTTTTGTCCAACTGGCTGAAGAAAAAAGAGCCAAGGGAAGGGAAGAACCCTTCAGTCGATCTGGATGGAAAAGTATTTCTTGGACGTGCGTGTTTTGTAGCTGCATTTACATTAAAGTACAGAAGGAAGTGTTGCCAGTGACAGACAACCACAGCAGTCAGGGTTATTTGAGGAGCTAAACGAAGCACATGGGAAGAGCTGGAGAAAGCAGATGTTCCACCTCTGCCTGCACTGGGCAGAGTGGGATGTTCTCAGACTGTGCTGGAGAAATGCAGATCGTTACAAAAGCAGATTAATAATACACAAACACTCTTAGGTAACGGTTGGCTCAGGCTCCAGAATGCTGGTGGGAAGCTCGTTGTCCTCTCACCCACTCCCTTCCCTCTGAAAATGTCACTTAGCCCAAAATTCAGAAGTTGTGTATCTGTGATGACAGAAATGAAAGGTGAACAAACAGTTGCTTTCCCTCCTCTGGATTACTCAGGGTTGTACTTTCCTGCCTGCTTTTCGTGCAGTAATTTCTTGGGGGCCAAGGTTGCATTTAGCTCTTAATGTCAGAGATGAGCAAAGAATTAATTTTAGAACTAACTGCCGAGTGGCAAGCAGGAGCTCTGCTGGGTCYTGCCATGCTGACCTTCCCCCTTTTCCCTGAAGGTTTATCCTTTACTCACAGAGGATTTTTTTAATGGATTGGCTCCCCAGTTTGAACCAACCCGTTGAGCAGCTTTATTCTTTGGGTTTCTGCATGCTGTGGGGTGGCTCGTGGTAGCAGCACTTAAACAAATGGACCTGAAACTCTAATGGGTGACAGCACAGCTGATGGAGGAGCTGCTTTAGAGCATTTTGCTTTTGCTGAGCACGGCTGGTGGCTCCAGAGCTCCTCTCCCCCTCCTCCAAACCATTTCCAAAGCATCACTAACATTGCTGCAGGCATGTGGAAAGAAAGGGAGTGCTCCTCTCACCCAGGGGTGGAGGGATTTGTGTTTGCCTAGCCTTGATGCCCTGGGCCACTAATGAATTTCAGAGGGCATTTCCCAGCATACTCAGCTATGTAAAACTAATGAGCATTGCCCATGAACTGGGTCAGCGTGTGCCACATTCTGGGTCACAGTTGTGTGCAGTGGATAAAAATGCAGCAGTGCTGATGGCCATTTCCATTATCACMGCCAGCGCTGTGCCTGGTGTGTGGCAGAGTGGCAGGTCACAGTGTTACACTGCCTTTATTTGAAGCTGTTTTGTGTGGATCAGAAAAAAAAAAAATATATCTCGTTAGGTGCAGAATTATGGTTAGAGTACAATGTTGAAGTGCACTGGAGGGAGTGGGGTGTTGCTGTGAGCTCAGGGGTCCTGGAGGTTGGTCCAAGGGGGGTTGGCTGTCCTTGCACGACACATTTCCAGAAGGAAGCCAAGATAAACCACAAAAGATGTGTGATGGCAAAGGAATGCTGCCTAAATGGAATAGATTCTGTTCTACAAGCAGTGCTGGAGAACTGCTTAAAATCTGCCTGTCCTAATAATTAAAAATAACTGATCTCCCTTGAGCCATCTCCAGACCTTCCCACTCTTTGGATGTTCATGCTGTCCTTCCAGCCTTTCCCCTGTTACTGTCATCTTCTCCCTCTCCTGCCATGTCACTTGTTCCCTTTCTTTTCTTTTTCCTTTCCTTTCCTTTCCTTTCCTTTCCTTTCCTTTCCTTTCCTTTCCTTTCCTTTCCTTTCCTTTCCTTTCCTTTCCTTTCCTTTCCTTTCC
>NW_026623728.1:321631-346549 GCF_030028575.1 Malurus melanocephalus | reverse complement strand
CTTGCCGGGATATTTTTGGATACTCAGTGACATTTGAAAAGAAAACCAATGAATGGGAGCTGAAGAAAAGCTCTGTGCCCAAACGGGCAGGCAGTGCCCGAGGCTGGAGGCAGCAGGAGAARCTGGGCTGGAGCAGTGCAGGAGCAGCTTCCCGAGGGATTGGCAAGCAGAGGCTGATTTTTGAGGCCCTTCATTATATTGCAAAAGAAAATTAAGAAGTCGGTAGCGTGGCCTGAGAAGATATCACCAATTTTCTGCTWATTTTAATAAGTGGGCAGAATGTAGCAGGGTTTTAGCAGAGTTTGCTGAGGTGGAAAAATCAGGGGAAAGTTGGGAAAAAAGGACCTTTTTTTTTTAAAATTGAATTGATTTTTTGAATGAAGTAGGATCACAGTTGTATGGTAAAGCACAGTGAGCCTGACATCACACCCAGTTCAGGGAAATCTGTAATTCCAAGGCACTGCCTCGCTGTGATGGACTCAGAGAGTGCTCTGAGTCCACTTCCACAGAGCCTGACATGTGAAAACAGCAAATAAAAAACAAGTTCAGGAAAACAACCRCGAGTTATTACTGGCACCAAGTCCTTGAACAGAGCTTGGAGCRCAATCAGAGACGTCAGCCCCTGTCACTGTCCATCTCTGCAAACAGCTACAGCTTAATTTCATTTACTCCTCAAATGGCAGGTCTAGTCATTTTTCAGGWTCAGTTCCTGTTTTTACCAACTGATTCGTCTGGRTTCTTGTCACGGGTGGTTAACTCTCGTTGCTCTTAAATCCTTCACCTGCCAGAACAGCTAAAACTCACCCAAAGCTGCTTTTGCTGCCGTCCCAGCACGGCCCCATCGCAGCCACGGCGTTTTCTTTGTTCTTTTTCTCTCTTCTAGGTGGTCGCTTACCACTACTGCCAGGCTGACAACGCCTACACGTGCCTGGTGCCCGAGTTTGTGCACAAYGTGGCCGCGCTGCTGTGCCGCTCGCCGCAGTTCGTGTCCTACCGGGAGCAGCTGCTGCGTGAGCCGCACCTGCAGAGCCTGCTCAGCCTGCGCTCCTGTGTGCAGGACCCCATGGCCTCCTTCCGCAGGGGCGTGCTGGAGCCGCTGGAGAACCTGCACAAAGGTACTGATGGACCCTTCCAGCTCCAGGGAGGTGGTTTTGGTTAAAGTTTTCAAAATGGATATGGGTATTTGAGCCAATGTGTGCGCTTCGATTCTTGAGGTGAAGGGTGGGATCTGGAGGAGCTGGGAGGAGCCGCTGGAGAACCTGCACAAAGGTACTGATGGGATCCCTCCAGCTCCAGGGAGGTGGTTTTGGTTAAAGTTTTTAAAATGACGCTGAAGTGGATATGGGTGTTTGAGCAGAGTTGATGTGTGCGCTTCAATTCTCGAGGTGAAGGGTGGGATCTGGAGGAGCTGGGAGGAGCCGCTGGAAAACCTGAACAAAGGTACAGATGGGATCCCTCCAGTTCCAGGGAGATGGTTTTGGTTGAAATTTAAAAAATGACACTGAAGTGGATGTGGGTGTTTGAGCGGAGTTGATGTGTGCGCTTCGATTCTCGAGGTGAAGGGTGGGATCTGGAGAAACTGGGAGGAGCCACTGGAGAACCTGCACAAAGGTATTGACAGACCCCTCGAGCTCCTGGGAGCTTTGTTTGGTTAAAATTTAAAAAATGATGCTGAAGTGGATATGGGTGTTTGAGCGGAGTGATGAGTTGATGCGTGCACTTCGATTCTCGAGGTGAAGGGTGGGATCTGGAGAAGCTGGGAGGAGCTGCTGGAGAACCTGCACAAAGGTACTGATGGGATCCCTCCAGCTCCAGGGAGCTGTGTTTGGTTAAAATTTTAAAAATTACGATGAAGTGGATATGGGTGTTTGAGCCAATGCGTGCGCTTCGATTCTCGAGGTGAAGGGTGGGATCTGGAGAAGCTGGGAGGAGCTGCTGGAGAACCTGCACAAAGGTACTGATGGCATCCCTCCAGCTCCAGGGAGGTGGTTTTGGTTAAAATTTAAAAAATTACGCTGAAGTGGATATGGGCGTTTGAGCGGAGTGGTGAGTTGGTGTGTGCGCTTCGATTCTCGAAGTGAAGGGTGGGATCTGGAGAAGCTGGGAGGAGCCGCTGGAGAACCTGCACAAAGGTACTGATGGGATCCCTCCAGCTCCAGGGAGCTTTGTTTGGTTAAAATTTAAAAAATTACGCTGAAGTGGATATGGGCGTCTGAGCAAGAGTGATGGATTGATGTGTTGATGCGTGCGATTCTCGAGGTGAAGGGTGGGATCTGGAGGAGCTGGGACGAGCCACTGGAGAACCTGCACAAAGGTACTGACAGACCCCTCCAGCTCCAGGGAGCTTTGTTTGGTTAAAGTTTTCAAAATGATGCTGAAGTGGATATGGTTGTTTGAGCGGAGTGATGAGTTGATGCGTGCGCTTTGATTCTCGAGGTGAAGGGTGGGATCTGGAGAAGCTGGGAGGAGTCGCTGGAGAACCTACACAAAGATACTGATGGGATCCCTCCAGCTCCAGGGAGATGTGTTTGGTTAAAATTTAAAAAATTACGCTGAAGTGGATATGGGTGTTTGAGCCAATACGTGCGCGTCGGTTCTTGAGGTGAAGGGTGGGATCTGGAGAAGCTGGGAGGAGCCGCTGGAGAACCTGCACAAAGGTACTGATGGGATCCCTCCAGCTCAAGGGAGCTTTGTTTGGTTAAAATTTAAAAAATTACGATGAAGTGGATATGGGCGTTTGAGCAGAGTGCGATTTGATTCTCGAGGTGAAGGGTGGGATCTGAAGAAGCTGGGAGGAGCCGCTGGAGAACCTGCACAAAGGTACTGATGGCACCCCTCCAGCTCCAGGGAGATGGTTTTAGTTAAAGTTTTCAAAACGATGCTGAAGTGGATATGGGTGTTTGAGCGGAGTTGATGTGTGCGCGTCGATTCTCGAGGTGAAGGGTGGGATCTGGAGAAGCTGGGAGGAGCCTCTGGAGAACCTGCACAAAGGTACTGATGGCACCCCTCCAGCTCCAGGGAGCTGTGTTTGGTTAAAATTTAAAAAATTACGCTGAAGTGGATATGGGTGTTTGAGCGGAGTGATGAGTTGGTGTATGTGCTTTGATTCTCGAGGTGAAGGGTGGGATCTGGAGAAGCTGGGAGGAGTCGCTGGAGAACCTGCACAAAGGTACTGACAGATCCCTCCAGCTCCAGGGAGCTGTGTTTGGTTAAAGTTTTCAAAATGATGCTGAAGTGGATATGGGTGTTTGAGCCAATGCGTGCGCTTCGATTCTCGAGGTGAAGGGTGGGATCTGGAGAAGCTGGGAGGAGTCGTTGGATTTGTCTTGGAAGGAATCCTAAAGCTCATCCCATTCCACCCCCTGCTACAGGCAGGGACATCTTCCACTGTCCCCAGTTGCTCCAAGCCATGCCCAACCTGGCCTTGAACATTCCCAAGGATGGGGCAGCCACAGCTTCTCTGGCCTCCCCACCCTCACAGGGAGGAATTTCTTCCGAATATCCCACTTGGCTTTCCCTTTCCTTGCTTTTTCATATCCCAAACCTGTCCTCACAGTTCTCAGGGTGAAAACAAGCAACCAGTTCCATTCACAGCGCTGCTCACAGCAACATGTTCTGGTTTTTTTTGTGCAGGGTTGGGTTTTTTTTCCCTTTCCCTGCCACTGTGTATGGKCTTTGGAGAATCTGAAGCTTTCACCAAAGGACTGGTATCATAAAAATCCATAGACACCCCTGGGGGGTAGCTGGTGACAAGCCTTATCCTGATTACAGACTCAGAGCTTTTTCTAATGCAGCATTGATTTTGTCTTCTTTCCTTTCTTCCCTCTGCAAGTTATAACTAATTCATTGTGACAATCGCTAAATTTAAGATCTTCCCTCGTTGCCATGAAAACTGTCAGAGCATTTCAGAGTTCAAGCCTGTTGTCCTGCAGAACCCTGTTTATCTCTGTGCCTGTGCTGCATCTTGGCTTGCAAAAAAAAGAATTCAGATGATTTTGTTGCCACCCTGCAGCGTAAGATCCAACATGAAATAGATGCAGCTCCTACCAGATTCAAAGCTTGATKTTCAGATCAGCTTTTCAAAAACTCTGTCCAAGCTCCAGGCAGCAGCAGCTGGGTCCAACCTGCCCRGTTCCACCAGGCACAAAGCATTTGTGGAACCAGCACAGCGTGACAGCAGTTGGTTTTCCTGGCATGGTGAAATGTCACTGTGGGAGGAGCGTGGTTGCTCTTTCCTATCAACACTCCTGGCAAAAAGAAAAAGAAAAAAAGGATGCATTTAGGAGCTGCTGCTCTAAAGGAAAATAATTCTTGGTTATTGCAGCAGCTGCTTGGGAGATGTTTCAGCTCTTGAATTCAGAGCGTTTCGGAGGATTCTTGTTTTTCTTGTTAAGGGAGTTGACCCCCCCATTTGGCCCTAAATTTTGAGAGGTGGAAAATTCTGATAACATTTTGGTCCTAAATTCTGAGAGGTGGAAAATTTTGATATGAAACCTTTTTTTATTTCCTTTCCTCTTGAGCTCTGCAATCAGCACAGCTCCAACAGAGCCACTGACCACAGCTCCCACCTTTCAACCCTGCTSGTCAAGAGTGCTGGCAAAGCTAATTGTGAACACCAAATGTTCTCTAACAAAATGAAAATTGGAAATTGATATCTGGAAATTGGCTCTGAAATATATCCTATTTAAGGCTCTGTAAATAAACCAGCAGGTTTTTCACAAGGTGCTGTTGAAGCTTTAAGGCTGCTGGAACAAAACGACTGTGCAGCTGTTAATGGTGAACATCACTGAGAAAGATTCATGTTTCTCAAATATATATATATATGTTTTTAATGTGAAGGAATCTAAATAATGTATAGGAGAACAGAGCTTTGATTCTTCCCCGATTCCCTGCTTTCTCCTCTCTCCCTTAGGCTTTATGAGGAGCATGAGATATAAGTATAAAACTCAGGCATGTTAAGATTTCACAGATCAATGAAGTATATTTTCTARTCTACCCAAAAATCCTCCTGAGAAGTTCACTGAAAAAGCACCTAGGGTAATAATTTTGATGCAAAATGCATGTTTTTCGTGTGTGGGTTTATAATACATTAGGAAATAAATGCAACCTGTTGACATCAGGAAAGGACAAGACAATCCCTGGAATAACAGGGATCACAGACTCTCATCATCAATGAACATTCTGTGCTTGGGTTTTACAGAAAAATTTCCTGATTTAGTTTAAATTTCCAGTTTAAAATCAAAGTCAAAGCGAAAAATTCACCTGCTGCTGGGAATATTGAGCTTTTTGATAGCAGGATTTATCTGCAGCACTTCACAGATCAGAACTTGGAGTAGATGTGAATAGTTTTTGACAAAGGTAGACTCAGATTTCCTTTTTCCATCTGGTTTTGAGTCTATTAGGCAGGATTACCTTTGAGAAGATACCACTTGAGCTTGAGATAAAAGCCCAAAAGTATCTTTATCATGGTTGTGAAGCCATTCTCAGCTCCCAGTGTCTGACATAGGAACCAGTGCATTGCCAGTATCACCTGGGTTATCGTGTTCTCCAGCAGCAAAAATCCTGTTTAAACATGAATAAACATAAATCCATTATTTATTTCTTCTAGGATTTTCAAGGCCAGCTTGGAATAACCTTATCTAGTGGGAGATGTCCCTGTCCCTGGCTGGAGGGTGGAATGAGATGACCTGCAAAGGTCAATATGCAATTAATGCATATTAAAAAGGCAGAGYTACTGTGTTTTTTTCCTTCTTTGGCATTGTCTGATAATGCTTTAAAACTCTGTGGTGACTTTGCAGTACATTATGTCTGTAGCCTTTGCAATAAATGCTTTTTTTTTTCTTTCTCTCAGAGAGGAAGATCCCTGATGAAGATTTCATTATATTAATTGATGGTTTAAACGAGGCTGAATTTCACAAGCCAGATTATGGAGACACCATAGTATCATTCCTGAGCAAAATGATTGGAAAATTCCCTTCCTGGCTGAAGTTGGTAGTGACAGTCAGGACAAGCCTCCAGGTATGTTGAAACTCAAACTAGGCCTAAGCTGTGTCATTGTCATGATGGACTTCAATAAGGAAGTTTTGGATGTTTTGGATTTGCTCAGGACCCTTTATTTCAGGTTATCCTTTTGGCTTTTTTGTGCTCGGATTTACATCCACGTCCCCAGGCTCACTCTGCAGCTTTGGAAGGATCTAATCCATCATCATGGTTTATTCATGTCAATAAATATTCATCAGCAAATAGTTCAGATGGTTCTGTGAGACAGCTCACATGCCAGCGGAGCCATCAGGAGGGCAGGGCCTGGTTTCTGTCAGCCTGTGCAGCTCAAGAACATCCTCAGCTCCACGTGGAAGGGCAGGAATTTGGATTTTCATTCCTTTCTGTGACCCAGAAAACGATGGTTTCAGTCTGGACAAATCCAGAGCTCAAAAAGATTGTCTTGAGCAGGTGCAAGAGCTCAGCAGGGAGTTGAGGCACAGAGCCCCACGTATCCCTGTCACTGGGAACAGCAGCTGCTTCCCAAAATCCASGAGAGCACAGGCTGTTTGCTGTTCAGTGCTGGGGTCCATTTTTTGCTCAGTACAGAGTAGATTAAATATCATTTGGAAGGAATCTTTTTGTAATTGTCAGTGAATTGCATCCCAGTGGTTGAATTCCTCATTTAATTAAGGGCTTTTGCATCCCCGTGGTCTCCACGGCAGCTCGAGTTTGCACTGTGCTCTCCCTCTCCGTTTTTTTGGAAAGCTTGTGGTTTCTACAGACCTGTTGCATCATTTCTCCTCTCCTCACAGCTGCCATGAGGCCAGAATTCCTTTGGAAATTTGGAATTTCTTTTGGAAAGGCATTTGATGATCTCTGGTTTATGCTGGATCGGGGAGTTCAGTAGATGAGCGTTCCCTGGGCGCAGTGATTGCTTTGCACTGGAAAATGTTCACTGTTGCCTGTGCTGAGGTTTCTGTGCATCTGTGGGTTTGGGATGCAGAAGAACACTCACAGGGAGCTCCTTGGTCTCAGCTTCAGCACGTTTCCTGTGGCTCAGATCTGTCAGGACTCAGAAGGGATGGGATGTCAGYCCGTGCTCAGGAGGGATAGGAATAACAAGGACACTGCCCTGTGTGAATTTACCAGCCCTTTCCGTGGATGTCAGAAACAGGCTCCTGTGTTTTTATTTCGGTCACGTTTCACACATAACCTGCTTGGTTATGGATGAGAGTGTGAGGCCCTGAGGGCACAAACTGCTGTTTGTGTGCTTGCCCTGATGGAAGGTCTTAAAGGAGTCTCAAAGGTGCCGTTGTAATAGAAATTAAGTTTACTTAATGAATAATGAACACTGCCGGCATGAGTATCTTTTTTCTTTCTTTCTTTGCAGGAAATAATTAAGCTGTTGCCCTTCCACAGAATATTTTTGGATAGACTGGAAGAGAACGAAGCCATCGACCAGGACCTGCAGGCATACATCCTTCATCGGATCCACAGCAGCTCGGAGATCCAGAACAACATCTCKCTCAACGGCAAAATGGACAACACCACGTTCGGCAAACTCAGCTCTCACCTCAAGACCTTGAGCCAAGGCTCCTACCTGTACCTAAAACTCACTTTTGATCTGATAGAGAAAGGATACCTGGTTCTAAAAAGCTCCAGCTACAAAGTGGTGCCAGTGTCCCTGTCTGAAGTGTACCTGTTGCAGTGCAATATGAAGTTCCCAACGCAGTCTTCCTTTGATCGGGTCATGCCTCTTTTGAACGTGGCAGTGGCTTCTCTGCACCCTTTAACAGATGAACATATTTTTCAGGCCATTAATGCAGGTAACATTGAGGGCACTTTGGAGTGGGAGGACTTTCAGCAGAGGATGGAGAACCTTTCTATGTTTCTTATCAAACGTAGAGACATGACGCGAATGTTTGTTCATCCCTCTTTCCGAGAATGGCTTATTTGGAGAGAAGAAGGTGAAAAGACCAAGTTTCTTTGTGATCCAAGGTAAGCAAATGCTCTGAGAAATTAAGAGTTTACCAGTGTATTATAGTTACCTGGATAATTTCATTTTGCCAGGCTGTACGTGGCTGCGGTTATCCAGCTTTGCTTTGTGCACACTTTGGTCTCTGCATTTTGTACTGATCACCTCAAGTGTTTATGTTGTTCATGGGAAGAAACAATCACCCTTGGGCACACACCTGACCTGGCAAACATAAATCATCTTTAGAATGAGTGGAGCTGCTTGTCAGAGTGCCCCAGACTGTCTAGCTCAGACATCACCAGGGGCAAATTACTCCTCTCAGTTCAGTCCTGGAGAAGGGAAATCATCCTCCCTTCTCCAAAGGTGTGAAGGGAAATCGTCCTTCCATTCTCCAGAGGTGCCAAAAGCACAGGAAGTGAAAGTTCAGAAGTGGAAAGATGAGTAGTGTGGATACATCATTTGCMATTGCTTCTTTTTCCAGTTGTGCTCGTCGTAGGTCTACTAAATGTTTTTTTTTTGAAAACAAAAATAGAGTGGAATCATTCTGTAATGATTTTGGACTGTAAATGCACCTGTAATCTGTATCCTGACAGCAGCTGAGTTCCTGGCTTAGCTCACAGGGAGCAGAATTTAATCATGGTTACATTTATATTCTCTAAACCCAATGATCTCTATTAAGAACATCACCATTGTTTCTAGTGACAAGTGGAAGCAGACAATCTGACTGTAATTCTCATAATTTACCCCATAAATTTTGCTCCATTTTGTCTGCCCATTTCTTAAAATATGATCATAATAATCAGGGAAAAGCTCAGATCCAAGGATTTGTCAGTCTGAAGACAATACAGTGATATCTGCTGGAGCTGGAGAGCTGCTCAGGTGGCTGTTAGTGGTTAKTCAGAGAAATTTATCACTTCAAATTTTGAGGCTGCAGTAGAAAAATACAAAACAGCCACTCCCAGTGGGCATATTCTTGTTTTCAGTAGGTCCTGACAATATTCCTGTTAAACGGGCCCATGGTGAAGCATCTCACAGCAGCAGGTGCCTTTAGATMAGTCAAGGGTTATTTCATATCCTTTCTTGGAATAAGTGTTTGTCACCAGGCAGTGCTGTTCTGCCCTGTGTGCAGGGTCTGTGCAGGGAGCTGAGACCTTCCTCCATCCCAGTCACTCCCAGTCCCACTCACTGGTTTTGTCTGGCCTGGCTGGGAGGGAGCTTKCTGTTGGCTGGGTGAGGGGACAGCAGCCTGGCAGTTATCACTGATCACACAGCACCTGCCAGAAAAGAGCAGCTCAGAAAAATCCCTGTTTCCCAAACCTCTGCTTTCCAAACCCCTGTTTTCCAAACCCCTGTTTCCCAAACCCCTGGTTTCCAAACCCCTATTTTCCAAACCCCTGGTTTCCAAACCCCTATTTTCCAATGCCCTGTTTTTCAAACCCCTGCTTTCCAAATCCATTTTCCAAACCCTTGCTTTCCAAATCAACACATTCCMTYGTTACCATGAAAACAGAATCGAGGTGCAGGGTGCTTCTCTGGTGTGTTGGGTGCTGTGCCTGTGCCTGGGTAACCTGGTGGCTGTGGTTCTGTGGGTGCAGAGGTTCTTTTCATCCTCACAGCAGTGGAAAAGGGCTCTCTCAGAATACCAGATTCAGAAGGAAATTCAAATTACGCTGTATTTTAGATGGTTTTGCACTGAAACAAAACGTGTAATCAAAAGGCACAAATCAGCCCGTGTTTACTCAACAAGTCACTGGTTTTTTGCTCAACATTTGGGTTTGGTGCTGCCCTCAAGACCGTATAGGAGATATTCAGGTATCGCTTTTCATCTCATTTGTGTGCCATTAATGTGAGGAAATTAATGRTGACTTTATGGGCACCACTGGTGCTCTGTGCAAGGGTGTCCCCATGGAGGTGACRTGACTCAGCACCTTCCCATGGGCTGAAAGAAGGAAGTTCCAGTGCACCAACGGGCTCTCAGAAGCTATTTTCCTCAGGCTGGAAGAAGTTCCAGTGCATCAAGAGGCTCTCTGTGACTCCTTCCCATGAGCTGAACGAACTTCAGTGCTTCAAGGCTCTCCCTTGCCATGGCCACGAGCCCAGACACACTGTAGGACTAATACACATCTCTGATGTATAATGTGCATTAATTGCATTATGCTCTTGTGATAACTAATGGAACCAGATATAATCTAGTGATTAATAGAGAAGGACCCCTGAGATTCAGCTACCACGCTTCTCAAAATCTTCCTGTCCAGCTGATACTGAGCTCAGAGCATGGGAAATCATGAGCGATGATTAAGATAAGTGGCAGTTTYTCATGTTACTCCTTGGAAGAGAAGCAGAACTGGCCACTGACAGAGCTCACAGCAGTARCCTGTGAAAATTTGCCTGCATCTGGTTTGTTCAGAGCCAGCTGGATTTCTTTCTGTTCACTTGRGAATTGAGAGGACGTGACAACTGTGCAGAGCACGCCTGGGGATCGCTGTGCACGGAGCTGTTTGACCACACCGCGTCSATACACGGAGAGTCAGCTTGCTGAGGCTGAGATTTCTCCCCACGAGAAGAGCTCTGAAGTGAAATGTGGATTTGTGAAGCTGCTTTTAATTGACTGACCCTGACAGAGCATCCAGGTGTGAGGCTGTTACGAGGGGAATTGGCATAATGGGCCTCGTGTCCASCGCGCTGCATCTGCGATAATCTTCCTGATTTCATCAAGTTCACGTGTTCTCAGAAGCGTGCAAAAGAGGGGAGGGGAGAGGAGGAGCACAACGTCCAGGAATTATCMCATTTTTCTATACTTTGAAGATAAACAGCAGGAGCACAACATCCAGGAATTACCACATTWTTCTWYACTTTGAAGATAAACAGCAGGAGCGCAACGTCCAGGAATTATCACATTTTTCTACACTTTGAAGATAAACAGCAGATCTCCATCCGCTCAACCCGTTGAGATGCTGACCCTCCTCTTTGAGCCCTCATCGTGACTTTGCTGTCCAAAGCAAAGGCTAATTGGCTCTGAAGGGGAACATTCTCACTGCTGGTCTCCCCRAAGAGGAACCCTTCCATTTTTTAACACAGAGGCGTTTGTCAGAGCACTTAACCAGCATTGCAGTAACGACCTCCCCCCCTGTCAGGCCAGCACGTCAACCACGCGGCTTCCTTGACAAATAACATAAAACATTTTAGGGAAAAACCCAATCCTTTGTGACTGCTGCTCGGAGAAAATGGTTCTTATTGCACGTTCCTCTAGTTGCTTGTGTTTCTAAACCTAAATTCTGCTTTAATGCAGTGCTGCTTTCTGCCCAGACTTAATCAGAAATTTCCATGTAATTATTTTCCATGCTTTTACAACCCTAATAAAACATTTTATCCTTGTGCTGCCGCTGAAGGAACCCTGAGAGACAGAGATGAAGTGGTTTKCAGTAAGAGAGGCAAGGCAGTAAGAGAGCTGTAGTCAGATATGGACCCCAGAAGTGAAATTACTTTATCCGGATTTAAGTACAAACATCTGAGTTGCTTGTCTAGACTGGCTTTATAGTCAGAGGAGAGAAATCAGGGTGATTCATTTCATCCTGAGCTAAAAGGCTGCAGAAGGTCAGATGAGRAGTGCCTGGGAAGCATCTCCAGCTGAGTTATGAGAGATCTCAGGATCATGGGCTCCCCAGGAGATGTCTCCAGAATTGACAAATAAGGCTGGATCAGGTGAATCTCTCCAGGCTGCTCCTCTGCCCCACACACAGGGCTTTGAGGCAGATTGATAGATTTTCTTTTCTTGGACAGAAAAGCTAAAGGGGGAAAAAAAATAAAATATAAATATACTCTCAGTGCTGTTGCCTGTATGACTGTCCCAGTTTGGGTTTTTGTTCTCAGGGTGGCACTGRACCAACCAAGGTCCATGTCCATGTCCCAGCATCCATGGGACCACAGCAAAAGGAAGCATTTTCGATCTTCACCTCCTCAAATGCTTCACCTCTGGCTCTGTGTGGCCAAACCTCAGCTGGTTTTAGGATCCTGCCCATCTGTGTGTTGCTCAGGTGGTCACTCCCATGTCCTTGAGTCCTCGGGGCAGCTCATCTGGCCTGGAGTGGCTCCAGAGTCACCTGGGCATGGATATGCCACTGCAGAGAGGTGACCTGCAGCTTGGAGGAGATGGGAAGTGCCAGACGTGGCACCTTTGGAGTAGGTTTGTTCCTGCTTGCTGTTCCAAGGGCAGTGGGTTTTGAAGAATAAGCATTGCATGAACCCCAGCAAGGCCATTTCCTCACCTCTTCCACATCCACAAACCAAATCCATTCCTCACACCCCAAATCCATTCCTCAGACCCCAAGTCTGTTCCTCAGACCCCAAATCACTTCCTCAGACCCCAWATCCATTCCTCAGACCCCAAATCCATTCCTCAGACTCCAAATCCATTCCTCAGACCCCAAAACAGTTCCTCAGACCCCAAATCCATTCCTCAGACTCCAAATCCATTCCTCAGACCCCAAAACAGTTCCTCAGACCCCAAATCCATTCCTCAGACYCCAAATCCATTCCTCAGACCCCAAAACAGTTCCTCAGACCCCAAATCCATTCCTCAGACCCCAAATCCTTTCCTCAGACCCCACATCTGTTCCTCAGACCCCAAATTCCTTCCTCAGACCCCAAATCCATCCCTCAGACCCCAAATCAAGACACCCTGCGTGGATAAACGTTCAGCAGCAATCCAGGGGGAAGGATGCAGCTCTCACCAACCCCYGAGTTGCCATGGTTTCTGCCTGAGCTGTCTTTTAGTACAATGCTCTGTAGGTATTCTGCATTTCCCTTTTTCTCTTGGGATCACACTGCAAGCGGAGACTTTTCCTACACATAATTAATGTTTTTGTGTATTACCCAGCTAAATGATGGAGCGAAGGCATTAGAGCAAAATCAGGGGGTTTTGCATTATTTTGATGGAAWCTGATTGACAAATAACAGTCCTCCATTGAAAGATAATTAATTTGGAAAGTTTGGGGGAAAAAGGAGTTGGTGAAAATGATATTTCTAACGACTCAAGGATGCAACAAACAGCTTTAAATGTGGAGCTGGTCCTTACATTGCACAACAACTTCATAAAAATTACCCCAGCTCAATATGGAACTCACTTGAGCATTATGGTGCATGGATTATTTGATTTTCTTCCTCTTTTATATTTTATGCAAGACACTGAAAAGCTCTTAAAATACACTCAGCTTGATTGTCAGTGAAACCATCAAGTGCTCACCAAAACCCAGGGTAGGTYTKAAGTGTTTTCTCCACATCCATGTGKTCTGGATTTTACTCAGCACAGCAAAGGCATTATTTGAATTCAAGGTGAGGCAGAATAATGGCTTTAGAATTTATTTGAATTCCTGACATATTGGGCAGAAAATTAAAAATAATGCCGTGCTCACTAGCACTTTGTGGGGCCAGGAATGCACAGGAAGGACAGGACAACATTTTTTGCTCTTTTAATTTCCCCCTCAAGCCATATTTAGTGAGTGCCATGTTTGTGAATCACAGAGATGAGTCCCATCATGTCCTCCAATTAATTGGGGGGGCAAACCCAATCTGTTCACCAAGCAGGGAGTGCTGACTCTGAGAATACAACTTTTAGGCTTCCCATATGTCTTCCAGAGTGAGTTTTTCTGATTCCATGACTTGGAACCCAGTACATTTTAAAATGTTAAAAAAAAATGGGCAATAACTCAGCAAAATGAGTGCGGGAAACTTAGCACAGACAAATTCCACAGCGCCAAGAATCTCAATTTGTTAATTCTAGTCAAGAGAATCACGGAGTGGTTTGTGCTCAAAGCCCATCTGTGGGCAGGAACACCTTCCAGGGTGCTCCAAACCCTGTCCCACCTGATTTTGGACATTTCCAGAGATCCAGGGGCAGCCACAGCTTCTCTGGGCACCCTCATGGGGAAGAATTTCCTCCCAAAATCACATCTAACCCTGTCATCTGGCAGTAGAAAACCATCCCCCCTTGTCCTGTTATTCCAGACCCTTGTCCAAAGTCTCTCTCCAGCTCTCTTGGAGTCCCTGTTTAATCTCCTGCAGAAATCAGAGTTGGAAAATACATTATTAAAGGCACCAGTAGCAGGTTGGGGACCTGTAACAAGGATTTAGCAGTGCATTAAGTGATTTTCCTGCAGGTTTTCCCCTRAACTGCAGTCAGAGCTGCAGCTGCAGTGTTATTTGGGAGAGACGAGGAGAAAGAGCAGACAGATGATAAATGGTGACAGATGAAGTGGAGAGCAGATGTGATCAGTGCCACCATAAAGGACATCAGTGGAGCAGCTCGTTTTTACTGGCTCATTAGACATGGAACCCTCAGCACCGGGATATTGAATATATTTAATGTCTTGAGTTRCAGTCCTCGTAAAATCTGTTCTTTTTCTTCTCTTCTGGACTGCAAACTGTTGTCTGCTGGGTCGGTTTAACATCCAAATGGAAGAAAACACTCACTGAATAACCCATCCTGTGGCACTGRGAGAGGAGTGCAGTTAATCAGAAACCAACTGAAGAAAAAAATGTGACTAAATTTCTTCCTGTTGTTTTGTTCCTCAGATCTTTTAGACCCACTTCTAGAGCAAAACCATCTTCCAGCAGTGCAGGAGAGAGTAGCCTTAACTGTTTTGTTCGAATATTTTTTTTTTATAATGTGAATTCCTTCCAAGTTTATTTGCAATTATAACATCAGAGGGAAATGATGTTATAGAAAAAAATCTATAAATCCATTTTGGTGATAAACTGTTCCTTCAAGAGGGGCTTGTGGAGCTGAGCTTGGCCTTTCTGCAGCCAGGACAGACATCATTCTGTAAGGAAAGAGGCTCTGGGGTTTGTTCAGAGCACACGTTTGTCTCTGCACTGGAGTTAGAACAYTGCACTTGGCAGAGCTGAATAAAATATGAACACACATCTTTTGAAGGCCAGATTCCCTGGGCACAGTGTCAAATCTCTCGATTTTGGAACGGTTTCATGGGATAAGCTGGGAGAAGGGAGATGTGGGTGTAAATCAGGGAGTTTGAGCTTTGGTAGGTTTCAGAAGGTTTGATTCTAATTTATTTTTTGCTTGTCTTCTACTCTGGTGCTGCAATGCCTTAACACTGGGGTGATTTTACACCCTTTAAAATCTCTTTTACCTGAGGASTGGAATAGTTTAGATGACACACAGATCTGAGAGCATCCAGACAGACTCCTGACCGTTCCAGGGGTCGATACAGGCCCTGAGAGCAGACAAAAGCTGCAGGAGCTGAGCTGGAAGGGCTATTAATTTTTCACAAAACAAACTAAAAAAAAGAAATCTTACATTAAAAATAGAAAAAGCTCTGATGGTAAACTCTGCAGTGGTAAAATTCAAAGCAAATCACTTCACTGAGCTCCTTGATGTAGAAATCATTACTGCCACTCTGCTGTATTAAATAAAAAAAAAGAGCTTTTGCTGTTGCAGTCTGGTTTAGTTTCCAATTAATGCTGACAGAACAAGTATTTATCAAGGGCTGGGCAGCATTGCAGAGGTAATGCATTTCTCATGAATGCTGTACTTCATTCTGGAGTAGTTCATATATGCCTTATTCATAGCACCAAAGTCACATCTATAATTAAATTATTAAATTTAAGTAAATACCCTTCCAACTGCAGCTGAAAAGAAATTTAAGAGCTGAGTGTGGAACCTGGGCTGGTGTGTGAGGTGGGGCAGCATTGCAGAGGTAATGCATTACTTCATTCTGGAGTAATTCTGGAGTAGTTCGTACATGCCTTATTCATAACTCCAAAATCATGTCTGTAATTATTAAATTTAGGTAAATACCCTTCCAACTGCAACTTGAAAAGCAATTTAAGAGTTGAGTGTGGAGCTGAGCTGGTGTGTGAGGTGGGGCCGCACTTCAACTCTCACTGTGAAGAACAGGCACCTCAGAAGTTTCTGRATCTTCAATTCATGCTCAGAATGAACACATTTACAGATCCATCACTGCCTTCCCAACCTTCCCAAGGAGTTTTCCACCAGGCAGCAAAAACCTGGTGTTGTTTGTTCTGCCGTGATGTGGGACAGAGGCAGAAGGGGRTGGCTGAAGGGTCCTGGAGCAGAATGTCCATCTCCTGATCCCCGGGCTGAGAATCCCCCAAAARGGAACRAACTGATGGCTCTGGATCGTGGAATTGTGAAAACTCAGAATGGTTTGAGTCAGAAAATACCTCAAAGGCCGTGCAGTGCTTGAACAGGGACAATTTCCACCATCCCACATTGCTCCAAACACCAATGTCCAACMCGGCCTCGGATACTCCCAACAATGGAGCAGCCACAGCTTCTCTGGGAAACCCATCCCAGCCCCTCCTGGGGAAGTTTATTTCCCAAATGTCCCATCTTTTCCTCAGTTTGAAGCCATTCCTGTTGTCCTGTCACCATCAGAACCACTTTCAGGGCCTTTGTGCTGTCCCAGGCCTCGTGTTTTGTCCCTCCTGTCAGTGGAGAATCCTCACAGGATTCTCACAGGATTCTCACACAATTCTCACAATGTGTGGGATGAGAGGCTCTGCCCCGGGCACAGAGGATTCCTGACGGGTTTTTAGCACCCATCTGAGGCACCAGAGCTGTGTTTTTGATGGGCACAGTCACCATCTGCAGAGGATTCTCCTTCTCCAGTCACGGGGAGCAGCGGGATCCCGGCACAGGCCAAGGTGTGGAGAGCAGCTTGACAGGCAAAAAAAAAGTAAAAAAAGGGGTTTTCTACAATTTCTTTTTATGGTCAGGTCACCCTGAGAGYGAAAGTACTGTCAGTGAGTGAAAATATGTCAGGAAGCAGTTCTTTGAGTTGGTGGTGCCTCTGTAAAGGAGCTGCGTTTTGGAATGAAGCACAGCGGAATTTCACACCAGTGCAACCAGTTTGTTAAATGGGATTTGGGGCTGTGTAAATGGGGTGTGGTGCTGTGTAAATGGGATTTTGTGCTGTGTAAATGGGATGTGGTGCTGTTAAAATGGGATGTGAGGCTGTGTAAATGGGATATTGTGTTCTATAAATGGGATTTTGTGCTGTGTAAATGGGATGTGGTTTTGTGTAAATGGGGTGTGGGGCTGTGTAAATGGAATTTGGTGCTGTGTAAATGGGATGTGGTGCTGTGTAAATGGAATTTGGTGCTGTGTAAATGGGATGTGGTGCTCTATAAATGGGATTTGGTGTGTAAATGGAATTTGGTGCTGTGTAAATGGGATGTGGTATTCTATGAATGGAATTTGGTGCTGTGTAAATGGAATTTGCTGCTCTATAAATGGAGTTTGGTTCTGTATAAATGGAATTTGGTTCTCTGTAAATGGAATTTGGTGCTCTATAAATGGTATTCGGTCTCTATAAATGGAGTTTGGTTCTCTATAAATAGAATTTGGTGCTCTACAAATGGGATTTAGTGCTCCATCACCTATCCAAACCTGTGGATCAAATCCTGCCTTGCAAGAAAAAYCCAATTTATTTCCCATCCCACTGCTCCAGCAGGCCCATCCCTGTCCTGCCAGCACCACRAGGGCTGACAGAGCATCACTGGTCCCTGCTCACACAAACCCTCGTGTTACCAATCCAASAGGAGCTTCATTGGCACGGCTCAGGGGCCATTACAAGGCATTCACTTCTTTTCTGAGTTTATTTTGAGAKGAGCAGTAATTCATCCTGAATGGGGATGAGCTGGTAAATCTGTTTTGTGTAATATTTGCTGGATGTTTGGCCATCAGAAGTATTTCTTTGCTTTACCAGACAGGGATGAGCTTGTAATATTTGCTGTCCTTAAAAGCCCTTTTAAAGCCACACTTGATATCATATTTTATTTTCCTTGGCTGAAAGGGGTTTGATTGCTTTTAGTGTAGTCACATTTTTATGTAGTTCCAGAAATKAAGTGGCTTAAAAGGACTCCCTTGGGAGCGACCAGGGGCTTAAGGAAAAATAGAATTTTGTTGGTAAAACCAAAAAGAAAAAAAATCACTCAAAGCACTGAGGTCCCAGCCTGGAACCTTAGTGGGTCCTGCCCTGCTCGCTGCATCCCCTGCTGTGCCTGGGGCACCTGCAGGTATTTACTGATCTCACCCAGAAATTATATTAAAACTTCACATTTTTACACCATGTGTGTTTTGTGTGTCTGTGGAGAATCATCTTCTCTCATTTTTGAGAAGATTCAGCCATGTTGAGCTTGCGGTGTTAGAAGTCTGTAAATGTTTAAAGGTTTAAAAAGTCAGTAAAAATCATCTTTAGCAACAGAAGTTATTGTCTGGTTTATTATATTTTGCCTTAAACAGGTCTGTGTGTAGCTCAGTTAATTTGCTTTGGTTGTAAACCTGGTAGGACATTGCCAGAAGCATCTCTATTACTGCAAAAGATGGAGAATGTATTTAGAAGGAGTTTTACAAAGAAATAAAGTTGTTTCACTTCACAGGACTGTCCACAGTAGTGAAGAGTGCAGGTGTCATTTAAATGATATTTTATTCCCAGTGTGGATATTTAAAATCTGGCATTTTCCAGTCTCTTCAGGGTTGTTTACATGCTTTGTGAAATGACTATGAAAGTAACACTTCAGCTTTCATGACATTGTACCTCTGATGTTTTTAAATTTTCATCTGCTCACAGAAAATACATTGGAGTGTTTTTTTGTAAAAGTAACACTTCAGCTTTCATGACATTGTACCTCTGATGTTTTTAAATTTTCATCTGCTAACAGAAATACATTGGAGTGGTTTTTTGCTGTCTGGGGTGTTTTGAGCTGTCAGTGATCAGCAATAATAAAAAACACAATTTGGTGTTGGTTTACAAGTGCAAATCCAGCCAGCTCTGTTTCCCAGAGATGGATGTGGTTGAAGGATTAGCAGAAGCAAAAATTGTCCTCAAAAGTTGTTTTGTTGGTGTAATAAAAAATACTAACATGCTTTTTTCCTTCTGATTTCAGGAGTGGCCACACACTGCTTGCCTTCTGGTTTTCCCGACAAGAAGGAAAATTAAATCGGCAGCAAACCATTGAACTGGGGCATCACATTCTCAAAGCACATATTTTTAAGGTAAAAATTGAAAAATTCATGCCAACCTCATCCCCGGCGCTGGCAGCGCTCAGTCTCGTCTTGTCGTGGGGTTGGTGTAAAAAGAGTGATTGCTGAAGCGTGTGGAAGTGAGCTTTAAAAAATTGGCTGTGCTATCTCAGAAATCCTTCAAATTAAACCCTCCCTCAGACTTTAAATTCAGCAGATAGCCTCCTTACCTAAAATTGCTCTCCTGCCATAAGATGCTTCTTCCCCCCGCTGGAGGATGAGTTCCTGCAGCAAGCATCTAGAAAATAGGAAATCTTTTAAAAGGAGCAATGTAAAAATGTAAAAATTAGGTTGTAAAGGGAGTATTTGATAGTTGTTCAAAGTGGCTGATTGGTCCATCTTACTCTTCACACAAACAGGACAGAAAAAAAAAAACAACTTGGGCTTGTGGGGGTTGGCAAAATTTTTCAKATGTTCAGGCCATACCCTGGTCTCRTGTCCCARTGAAGTGGGAACCACTGATGGTATTTTTGGTTTGATGTTGGATCAAGTTGGAATTTGTTTTTGCTGAAGGATTTGCCCCTTCTTCCACAGTTCTGAAGAGGGAAAATTAGAAAAGGAAGATATGAGCTATAAAATGAGAAATAAAACAGGCTTTTTTCAGCAACGGAGTGATAATGGTGTTGAACGTATTTTTTCTTTAAACGATAAATGTCACCTCTTATATCTTGCACTAATATCTAAATATGTATATTCTAATGCAACAGTTAAGGTTTTTATAACATCTGTGATTGTCTTCAGAGGACTGTTCTCAAAATGTCTCCCCTTTTCCTTGGTCTTGATGGTGATTCAGGCAGCTTATTTATGGGTTTGAKAGCAGTATAACTATTTTAAATTATTTTAACTGTTTATTATAAAATTACTTTCTGTTTCCCAGTTACACCATCCTAAATTCAAGAAATTTAATGTTGACAGTGGCTCAAATTCCCGAGTTCTTTCTCCCTCTTAACACAAGCAGGTGTTTTTCTTGCTTTAGCTCCCTGAATTTTAGGGAAACGAGCACATGGAGCTGTTATTTGTGAGAGCTTGTCTAATCTATTTCTTCTTTTGGTGATAAAACCATTCCAAGTGACAAACCAAAAGTGAAATCAAGCTGATGGCTGGGGCGATGCTGCAGATGATCTTTCACACAAGGAAATCAGAAGTTTCTGTTTTATATCAGTCCCTTTGGATGGATTTATTGCATCCCCTGTGCCAGATTCTCCAGCAGGTGCAGCAGCAAAGTCTCCTTGTTTGGGAAGGTGATGGCTGGAGCCCAAAGAAGAACCCCAGATTGGTGCATTCCCCCTCTCAGGGTGCCAATTTCACATTTTCAATTGCATTCCCAAATCTTCAGCCCTGAGTTTTCTGTTCAGCTGCCATTTACATCTGAATATTGCTCCAAATCCAGCAACAGGTCAGGATGATGATTCCCACACTTCTCCTTTCAGAGGAGACAAATCCCACCTTGTGCTGCTGRTTTTGTTCCACCAGTGCTGTCCCAGTCCTGGGCAGGCAAACTGGAACCAGGACCAAGGAAGTGAAAATCAGGGTTTGCATTTTAAACCAGAATGAAAGATGCCTGCGTGGTTTCCATGGAATCAGCAAGCTTTTATGGGAAATTGGTGGCAGAGCAGCAGCACTCAGGGCACACTCACTGAAAGTTCCTGAATTTATCTTACTGTGAACAGACTCTGTGTACTTTATTAAAAAAAAAGAAAAAAAGCATCAATCCATGCTTCTTAACGTGACATTTTGTGAGGGTGTTGAATGGATCTGGTTGCTCACTGTTTCATTCTGCCTTTTCTAGACCTTGGAGATGGCTACATTAACTTTACAAGTAATTTTCTGCAAGCTTAATTAATTGATTGTGAAGGTCAGATACGGTGAATTGTCACATTATCTCAGGTGTTGTCATTATTGTCCTGAAACTCCTTTTAAGTCCTGAAACGCAGGGGGAGCTGCCCAGTGTAATTTATGAGCTTGGATCTGAGTTGCTTTCTCTTTTTCAGGGTCTGAGTAAAAAAGTTGGGGTGTCTTCCTCCATCCTGCAAGGGCTTTGGATYTCCTACAGTACTGAAGGTCTTTCAATGGCTTTGGCATCCCTGAGGAATCTCTACACCCCAAATATAAAGGTACTGGAGGAGGAGGGGGAGAGTTGGGGCTTGAAAAGCTCCAGCATTTGGCAGTGACCTTGCAGATGATTCCCTGGATTCCTGGCCAGGCTGAGCAGTTTATTGAGTGTTTCCTGAGCTCAGGAAAGTCCTTCAGACCCTCCACCTGAGGGTTTTTTACCATTTGGGGTGGTCCCTCAACTCTGCCCTTTTGACCTTTTCACTGCAATGAGCCAACAGTGGTTTTGTGCACTCATTTTGTGCAAAATGAGGTTTTTCCTTCCCAAAGATCTGGACTGCCACAACTGGTGTTGGAATTTGGCAGCCCACGTGAAGGGCTCTGGCTCAGATAGGCACGMACTCTGAGGTGACACCAAATCATGTGCTGGTTCAGGCACTTTTGCAGGTGAATGTATTGATTTAGGTGAGCCCATGTCCACAGCAGAAAGGATTTCAGACAGGTTTGGAATTGTTTTCTCACATGGAAGGATATTTGTCCCAAGTCCTTCCCAGCCAGGCAAGGTGAGCTCAGTGTCCCCATGTCCCTTCCTTGTCACTCTCCAAGTGCACTGCTCAAAGTGCAGAGGGAGCTGTGGAGTGGGGACATGGGGTGACAGCCAGAAAAGGGGGTGACAGCCAGAAATTGGGTGACAGCCAGACCAGGGGGACACCGAGACCAGGGGGACAGCCAGACCAGCCCTGGAGAGGGATCCCATGGGAAGATGCTGAGCACAGCTCTCTCCAGCTGTGTTTTGATTCCCCATCCTCACCCCATCCCCAGCTGCTGCAGCAGGGCTGGAGTCACTTTGTTCCCAAACAAAAGGGGGTTGCATCCTCCAGCCCACTTCCCATCCACCTGGGAAATGATCCAACTGCTCCATCTACATAAAACGGGACCATCTATCAGAAAAAGCTGTTTTTTCAGCATTTTGTCGTTTGTTGTTTGCCTGGAGACTCGCCAGGGTTTTACCCAGGTTTATATTTTGCTGTCACCATGACAATAAACCCCCATTTCTCCACACAGGTCAGCCGGCTGCTGATTTTAGGAGGAGCAAACGTGAATTACCGGACGGAGGTTTTGAATAATGCCCCCATCCTGTGTGTCCAGTCTCACCTGGGCTATGCTGAGATGGTGGCTTTGCTCCTGGAATTTGGGGCCAACGTTGATGCTGCTTCAGAGAGTGGCCTGACCCCGCTGGGCTATGCAGCTGCTGCTGGATTCCTGAGCATTGTGATGCTGCTGTGCAAAAAAAGGGCCAAGGTAAAGCCAGCACGTTGCTCAAAAGTTGATTTAAACATCTTCACATTTGTTGTGGAGCTGCAGCAGGACATAGAACAAGAAAATCCTCCTATGGGAGACTGGATTTCTCTTGGAAAATAAACARCAGCAATCATCTTTTATGTGTTTTTTCAAACTAGGAACCCARCCATCCGTGAACCTTGGTCTTGGTCTGTTGAGACAAACTTGYATTTCAGCCTAATCTATTTCAGGCTTTCAGTAAATGGGATTAGAGAAAAAGAACTGCAACATGTGTGAGTTCAGGGCGCAGGGGAAGAAAATTAGAAAAAATGAGAAAAGAAAATAAAACACTGGGGAAAGCTTGTAATTCAGACACAGCTTTTGTGGGAGATGGGATTTGTGGCCTGAAAAACATTGAGCACAGTGGGGAGACAGAACTAAAATGCACATCCCACAGTGCTTATCTGACTGAGGAGCAGGACTTACCTGAGCAAAACACAAGGAAACAAACCCAAAGTACATTTTGCATTGGCAGAGGCTGCTTTTGGTATTTTTTTTTTCCTGCTGAAATGCAGTGGGTTTAAAATAGTGGGTTTAAAAGTTGGTGTGAGGTAGGAGCTGCCTCGTGATGCTGCTCCAGTGACCTGCACAAGGATRTTCTGGAGAAATCCTTGAACCTCACAAGGTTAAAATGGCAAYGCTGCTTTTCCAGCACAAAGCATTCTTTAAATATCTCCCTGAGACACATTTTGCAAACATTTCCATCAGACTTGTCCTAGAAAAATCCCCTTTGTTTAGCTTTGTGATGAGTGTTTGGAGTTTTAATTGTATATAATGAGTCRAGTTGAAATACTTCATGGAAGAAGAAAATTGTGCTGATTTTTGAAGTGGAGCCTCCTGGAAACAATTTGTGGTTTCTCTATATGTTTAATTTCAGTTCAAAAGGCAAAATATGGGTTTGTGTAGTTTTGGTGTGGATRTCAGGATGACTGAGGGACTTTTTAGATCTTGCTGGGTTGTGCAGTCTGTAATAACGTGAGGACAGTACAAAGGAAAAAAAGAACATTGCTTTTGTTGGGTATTTTGAGTGAGTTTAGTGGCAGAAGTCCTGTCACTTWGAGTTTTCCTTGAATATCCCTCACAGTACTGAGGAGATGCCCCAAAACAYGGCTGGGTGTGGTTTGAGGACTGAGATATTTGCAGAAAAACTTCAATATTGATAACTGCAGGAGYTGAGAAAGGAGAAATACTGATATGTTATTAATGTGTTATAATATATGAAATATTTTTCATGTGCATTTTATAACTGTGGTGTAGTGCTGATATTCCCTGGGTCCCTGGAAGTGCTTGAGGTCAGGTTGGATGGAGTTTGGAGCATCCTGGGATGGTGGAAGGTGCCCCTGCCCACAGCARTGGGGTGGAATGAGATGGACTTTAAGGTCCCTTCCAAACCATTTTGTGGTTTGCAGTGCAGACCACATTAGTATCAGTAAAATATAGTAATTAATATCAGTAAAATATCCGTAAAATTAATATCAGTAAAATTAATATCAGTKAATTAATTAATTAATTCAGTAAAATATAGTAATAATAATTGTTATTTTTATGACAAATAACATGTTACAGAGCATGGAAAGGATTAACCAGCAGGATGATGAYAACTGACCTGCCTTTCTGGTGCTCTCCAAGTTCCTGCTCTTGTGACAGCACCTGCAAAGTGCCACTGATGTGTTCAGGCATCAAGTGGAAACTGTGCCCCAAAATTCAACCAAATAAATTCCCCCATTGCTGTCAAGCACTGTCTCTGTTTCCTATTGACTGTGCCTGCACTGGGTTCACATTTCTGTGTCTGACTGCAGGATGAGGCACCTCTGGGCCTCTCAAAAGAACTGACACCTTCAAAACAAGCTGTKTTTTTGTAGATTTGGCTAAAGGAGATGATATCAGTGTGTGGTATTTCAATGCATGAGAAAATCTGAGTGCTGGACATCAGGACACAAAGGAAAAAATAAAATTTGTAGTCTTTGAGCCTGAGGAAAACTGAAGAAACCTAAAAAAGTAATGATAACTTCCYCAAAGCAAACATTTGTGGCCAAGAGGATGCCAGAGCCTGGGACATTCTTTGGAGATGTTTGYTTTCTGGTCACTGAAGTGATAGTTTACCAGAAAAACACACATTTTGCATATGTGGCGTTACTTTGAAGCTGGGATTGGAAGCTCTGGAGAAGCAGAGAYGTTTTGCCCATGATTTGGTTTAACTGTGTTTTGTCATCTCTGCCCAAGGTGGATCATCTGGACAAGAACGGGCAGTGTGCCCTGGTGCACGCCGCTCTCAGGGGACACTTGGAGGTGGTGAAATTCCTGATCCAGTGTGATTGGAGCATGGCTGGGCAGCAGCAGGGGGTGTTCAAGAAGAGCCACGCCATCCAGCAAGCCCTGATTGCTGCTGCCAGCATGGGCTACACCGAGGTAGGACCTGCTCTGCCAACCAAGGCTTGGCTCTATCTGCCCACCCACCAAAAAGCACCTGGAGGTGGAATCCAGAGTGCTTCTGTCCATCCCATCC
>NW_026623728.1:305743-320320 GCF_030028575.1 Malurus melanocephalus | reverse complement strand
TTGGGAATGAGCTTTTGAGCTGGGATGAGGTGGATGGATCTTACCTGTACTGCCCCTCCTGTGCACATGGGGAGTGTGAGAACCTTGGGTTGTGTTGGGGAAGAGGAGAAGAGGCAGAGAGCTTCCTCCTGCTGTCCTGACAGATTTGTGATGGGGGGATGATGGATGGAGTGATTTGGGTTGGAAAAGACCACTGAGGTCACTGAGTTTGAGTATTAACCCAGTGCCAAGCCCACCWAGTCCCCTCTGTGACCCATGGCTGCCCCGTTCCTTTGTTTTTCCTTGAGAATGGGTTTTTTTTTTTTTTTCCCAAATACCTCCTCTCAGCCTCACCTCCTCCAGGAAATGCATCACACCAGAACAGACACAGCTGCAAGGAGCTGACCCTGCCAAGTCTATCACGTGCTGTCATATCAAGACACTTGGTTGGGTTTTTTGCTTGTACAGAGCAGCAGGTTCAGTGATTAATTTCAGAAGGAATATTTCCTTGATCTCAGGGTGCCAGGCAGAGGCTGTTCCCTTCCCTCTGAGCATTCACAGCAGCTCCTGTGACAGTTGCAGAACACATTCCAGTTCATGATCTGATACATGGTTTYGTTGCAGATCGTCTCCTACCTGCTCGATCTGCCCGAAAAAGATGAGGAGGAGGTGGAGAGAGCACAGATCAACAGCTTTGACAGCCTTTGGGGAGAGACAGGTGATTTCTGTAGAAGCTGTAGCTTCTTTGTGCGTGTTGGTGTTGGTATTTAGGGGCTCTCAGTCACCTCCCTTTCCCCTTTCCCTTTTCCCTTTCCCTTATCCCCTCCCTTTCCCTTTCCCTTTCCCTTTCCCTTTCCCTTTCCCTTTCCCTTTTCCCTTTCCCTTTTCCCTTTCCCTTATCCCCTCCCTTTCCCTTTCCCTTTCCCTTTTCCCTTTCCCATTTCCCTTTCCTTCACACCCTGGGTAGCTCCAACATTCCCAAAGTGCCTTTTTCCATCTCTGTTGTCCTCCTTCCCACACTTCTGCTCCCCAAAATCCCAAAAGCTCCCAGACATCTGGGAGTTTTTCTGTCTGAGAGTTTTTCTAACTGAGGCAGTTGGGAATGTGGATTTGTGATTGAGAAATCACACACGAATTGAGGAGCCATCTCAAAGGAGTATCCACTTTAACCATTAAAATTGGTGCTAGGTAAGATGGGAAAATGAGCAAAAATGAGCCAACCATGAAACTGGTACTTTTGTGTACACTGGTACTTTTGTGGCCTTTTGTGTACACAAAAAGTCTCTAAATTCATGTGAAATTCAAGACTCTTTTTCACATAATTGTATTATTATTATTATTATTTTTCCCTAAAGAAAATAGAGTTTAAATAAATTTGGAGAGAAATGCAGTAATGCAATAGTTCACACACWGTTTTTTCCACCTAAAAATAGCAGCCTGCTCTAAAAATCTGAATCCTGGCTCATCTGGGCTTTGATACTTGTTGCTCATGTCTCCTCTTCCACAGAGCAGAGCTGAGAGCCTGGCTCAGTGATATCAGCCTGATATCATCCAAATGGCAGTGCCAAGTGACATCAGAAGTTTAGRAATTGCTGACAGCACACCACAGCCAACTCCAGATGGAGTATTTCCCCCAGGACAAAAACTAATACCAAAACCCAGCAGAAAAGCATCTGAGTCACTTGTGCTATCTTCCATCAGAGTTGGAGGTGCAAAAAACATCTCCATCAAACTGTTTGTCTTGCTGCCAGGCTGTGAAACAGATACACGTGCTGGATAGGAGCAATTTAATGATTCCTTCTCCAGATAAAGTTGTTTTTTTTTTCTACAAGAAAACACAGCAGCAGAGGCAGAATGTGCTGTTGCAGAACCCTGGTGCAGGAGGCTGTGGCTTGATGGGCATATCCACATTGTGGATCAAATCATCCTGTTTCAGTAAAACCTTCTCCAAAGAGCATTTCCTGACAAGCACCATCCACTGGAGTGATGTACAATATTTTCATTGTTGCAAACAAAAGTAATTTTGATGTAAAATGCCTCAAATTAACCTGCAACATTTCAAGTGCAAGGCAGGATTAGAAATAGAAGCCAGCAGCCCTGCATGCCMATCCCTCTGCCTCCTTCTATATTTGTAGCTTACGTTGAAAACCCACATGGATCTGATTATAGATTCTGCAGAACGTTCTGCTTGTGGCAGCAAAATGATTTTTCTTTTAACTCTTGCTGTCTCTCAACCCCAAGAGAAGAAAATTCAGCCATAATGTGGAAGAGAATGGAGAATTAATTAAATCCCCCAACATTAGCAGTGTTGCAGTTGGAAACCCATCAACACCTTGTAATCAGCCAACCCACAGAAATGTGCTTCAAAGCAAAAACAAGCGACATCAGTCAGAAATAGACTCCCACCTTCTGCTCCAACTCCTACCAGAAGCAGCAGAGTGTGGAGCCAGTGGAGCTCTGCTGAAGTGCACAGAAAGTCAGGGAGAGGGAGGAATCAGAAGGGCTAAAATTAATACCCAAACAAGTCACTGGCAGGTCCTGAATTCGGAATTATTTTCAGATTTTATGTGTGTTCTCTAATTCAGCCACACTTCTGAATTTAGAGAGCACATTTTGTTAGGGAAARAGCTCTCAGGTGTTGCTTCTACCCACCTGTAATATCATGAGCATTTGAAAATGAGATTTTTTGGGGTTTGCACAAAGATCCTGGCTGGTAGGATCAGGCCTGGACAGAAACAAAGCCCAGAAACGGTGTTCTTTGTGGAAAACAGGTGAATATATCCATCCTGCTCTGCTTTCTGGTTGTTTCCCTGGTTTCACAGATCTACAGGCGAAAGTCGGATATGGCAAATAAAAGTCCTCCATCTGAATTACACTGCTCTGTGCTTGTTTGGACAAAGGAAAGCCACAAATGTGATCTGCAGGATCTSTCAGTGCCTCCTGCTTGATCCCTCCCTTGTTCCCTGGTGGGATGAGGCAAGGACAGGCTACAGACCAGTTTGTGAAGTAGCTGAAGGTTTTCTCTGAATATTCTGCCCCTACTCAGACACATTTGGCTTCACAGCCAATGGCTTTGACATTAGGGAAAGTGGTGATGGATTCATGACCACATTTCTTTGCAGCCAAACCTGAACCTCAGTGACACCTTGAATCTCAGTCACAGTTTGAACCTCAGTCACACCTCAAACCTCCATCACACCTCGAAACTCCATCACACCTTGAACCTCAGTCACACCTGAACCTCACAGTTTTAACCTCAGTTACATCTGAACTTCAGTCACACTTGGACCTCAGTCATATTTGAATCTCAGTCACACCTGAACCTCAGTCACACCTAGACATCAGTCACAGTTTGAACCTCAGTCACATTTCAACCTCAGTCACAGTTTGAACCTCAGTCACATTTCAACCTCAGTCACATTTGGACCTCAGTTACATTTGAACCTCAGTCACATTTGAACCTCAGTCACATTTCAACCTCAGTTACAGTTTGAACCTCAGTCACATTTCAACCTCAGTCACATTTGAACCTTGGTCATATTTGGACCTCAGTCACAGTTTGAACCTCAGTTACATTTGAACCTCAATCACATTTGAACCTTGGTCATATTTGGATTTCAGTCATACCTTAAACCTCAGTCACACCTTGGATCTCAGTCATGTGTGCCTGTTGATTATTTTATAGTTATTGCTGTTCTCATCACGTTTCACTGCCATTTGCAGAAAGCAATAAAAGCTGATTGCCCCAAACAGCCTCTTTCTGTGACATGATGTAAACTTTTTGTGGAAGAGTTGATCTTTGAGGTAACTGAAATGACAGGAGTCATTTTTTGTGTTCATTTCTCCTGTCATGAGATAAGCCTGGCACTTCAGTCCCCATCACTTCGCTATCCAGCAGGAATAGGAGCAGGATTTTCCATCCATGAATAGCAGAACACTCCAGTGAGCTTGTGGCTGTTCCCTTGACCTCTCTCCTCTCGTTTGCAGCTCTGACAGCAGCAGCAGGGCGCGGGAAGCTGGAGGTGTGCAGGCTGCTCCTGGAGCAGGGCGCCGCTGTGGCTCAACCCAACCGCCGCGGGGTCGTGCCGCTCTTCAGCGCCGTCAGGCAGGGCCACTGGCAGGTGAGAGGGGCACTGGGGTGGGCAGAGATGTGGGGTCAGGCCATCTGTTCCTTCATGGGGAGAAGATCAGCCCCTGTGCCTCGGGGGAGTGCTCAGAGCAAAAAGAATCAGCCCAAGCTCTGGCTGGCTAYRGGTTAGGGTTAGGGTTTGGGSGGTTAGGGTTAGGATTAGGGTTGGGGTTAGGGTTAAGAGGGTTAGGGTTAGAGGGGTTAGGAGGGTTAGGGTTAGGGGCGTTAGGAGGGTTAGGGTCCTTTGTTGTTAGGGTTAGGGGGGTTAGGAGGGTTAGGGTTAAGGTTAGGGTTAGGGGTGTTAGGAGGGTTAGGGTCCTTTGTTGTTAGGGTTAGGGTTAGGGGGATTAGGAGGGTTAGGGTTAAGGTAAGGGTTAGGGGCGTTAGGAGGGTTAGGGTCCTTTGTTCTTAGGGTTAGGGTTAGGAGGGTTAGGTTTTGGGGGCTTACGGTTAAGGTTAGGGTTAGGGTCCTTTGTTGTCAGAGTTAGGATTAGGATTGAAGGGGGTTAGGGTTAGGGCAGCTAGGGTTAGGTTTAGGGTTAGTTTTAGGGTTATTTCTTATCATAGTATCATGGACATTAAAGACATTCAGTCCTTTGTGATCATCGAATCATGGAATGGTTTGGGTGGAGGAGGCCCTAAAAGACCATTTAATTCTGTCCATCTGCCATGAGCARGGAYAKCTTCTTCTATCCCAGTTYTCCAAGCCCTGTCCARCTTSTCCTTGGACACTTCCAGATCTGGTTATCTCACCGTTTTAGAAGCAATGTGGACCTTCTTGACTTAGAAGAACATTTTTCCCATCCTTACCCCTCCCTTCCTCCTCATAATCCGAAATCACCCATCGGCAATCCCAGAGGGCACCACACCTGGAGTTTTCAGAATGCCTTGAGTTTTTAGAACATGGGATCTGCTCTGCCYTCCTTTGGTTCTGTTTTCCCATTTGTTTTTGGTTTTGTTTTCCCATCTCCTGCCTTGTTTCCTTGCAGATCGTGGATCTCCTGCTCACACACGGCGCCGATGTGAACATGGCAGACAAGCAGGGCCGGACACCGCTGATGATGGCAGCGTCWGAGGGACACTTGGGCACCGTGGAGTTCCTGCTTGCACAAGGTTAGAGTGCTGGGAAGGGCTGGAGTTTGACCATGGCACATCCCATCACAGCTCTGGCATGGTTGTGGTGTCAGGGTGGGTTATAATCCCATGGCTGGGAGAGCACAGTGCTTATCTGACTGAGGAGCAGGACTTACCTGAGCAAAACACAAGGAAACAAACCCAAAATGCATTTTGCAGTGGCAGGAGGCTGCTTTTGGTGTTTTTTTTCCTGCTGAAATGCAGTGGGTTTRAAATAGTGGGTTTAAAAGTTGGTGTGAGGTAGGAGCTGCCTCGTGATGCTGCTCCAGTGACCTGCACAAGGATGTTCTGGAGAAATCCTTGAACCTCACAAGGTTAAAATGRCARYGCTGCTTTTCCAGCACAAAGCATTCTTTAARTATCTCCCTGAGACACATTTTGCAAACATTTCCATCAGACTTGTCCTAGAAAAATCCCCTTTGTTTAGCTTTGTGATGAGTGTTTGGAGTTTTAATTGTGTCCAGCTCRTTTCGATAGCCACAGCCTTGTGTTGTGTGCTTGGTGCTCTCTCAAATAAAACAACCCCAGGTGCTTTGGGCAGTGGGTTAAGAACATGCCCTTGGGAGCTTTTAGACAAAAAGGAGCAGAGGATGTGGTAACACATTTTTAGCTGTGGTGTTGTTGCCCACCTTTTTGACACCAGCACCAACAGGAGGATAAGGCCCCAAGCACAGCCAAGAATTTGGTTAATTTGCTACAAATAAATCAGAATTATTTTGAAGATAAGCCTACTCTGCCCCCACAGCTCCCCCTGTGCTCAGTCCTTTCAGTGATGACTCTCCCTCACTGGGGGTTACTCAGCCAACAGGAACATGAGTCACTTTTGCTCATTCCTGCTCTACCTGCCTGAGGTGAGTTAGAACAATTTGCTGCCTGTGACAACACCATCAGTTGTTATTGCTGCAGTTCCTTAGAGAATTCTTGGTTTTATTTTGGACAAATAGCCAATGTTTGTTTGGTTTGGTTGGGTGTTTATTTCATTTTCTTTTTCTAGAAATAGCATTTAATTGTTGTGTTGTTATTTGATATTTTTATTCCAGGTAAGATCCCTCTTTGGGAAGGGATATTTTCTTCATCTCGTAAGTGCCTGTGTCTGCCCTCTTAGCCAAAAAGTGAGACAGTTGAATATTTTATGTAATGGCTGTTAAGAATTATTTTTCTCTGTAAAATAGGCAAGAACAAGTTTCCCATTGTCTGTCTGTCTGTCCTGAGCCACAGCCAGTGGGATCCTTGCTGCTCAGTGCTGTAACCTGCACAGGGATGTGACAGAAATCAGTTTGAGCTTCTTAGGAATTCATTCAGTTCATTATTTTCTGGTGGTGTGTTATTTTTAAATCTCAAGTTAACACTCTCCATCTTGGAGATGAAATGTGGCCTCTTTTTGCAGCTTGACTAATAAATCTGTGTTAAAAGGCTTGAAATAAGGGTGGGATTTTTTTCTGAACTTGAGTACTGTGCATGCTGCTTGTTCAGAGGTTGAAAATACCAGATAATCTGATTTGGGCTATGAGATCACCAGCAAATGTGAATCATGTTTCTCTGGCTTCTTGGACACTGAGAGCCCMGAAAGTCAAAAATATGAGAATTTTTACTTTAAAAGGTCCATTCTTTTAAATAGCTGAATAAACTCCACTGCACACACTGCAACACATGGTGCTGAAAACTTAACTCAAGCCTGGCCAGAGTGTAGTGATCTGTGATGTGTTTAATTAAAATGGCTTTGACAATCCTGCTCAATGTTTCATTAAAATCAAAGTGTGTGAATCAYGAGCCATAAGCATTAGTTAGTGTGCTGCAAAGCAAATCTCGTTTGCCTCTACTTAATTAACACAGTCAGCATTTGTAAACATGCTTTATTAGCAAAGTTGCAGTCATCAATCAATGTGAAACCCAAAATTTTGGAGTTAACCTATGGCTTAACACCCAGAAATAATGGGGTGTGAACAGGGAATTCAACTTCCCTGGTGGCAGCTCTGCTAAAGCTGGTATTTATATGGATCTCTGTGACACAAAGCAAAATAATTCCTCATGCTGATCCTATTTGGAGGGAGCTCGATTCTGAATCTCGTTTTCCTGCACAAATCAATCCCTTGATGTTTTCCTACCTAAGCAGCATCCCTTGGGGGTCACCTGCCTGGGCACTGCAGCTTTGGATGCATCCTCTGTACAGAACACATCCCACATCCTGGCCACTCCCTGCAGYTTTTTGATGCTCCAAGTGCAAATGTTTTCTTTTTTGAGCTGGCTCGTTGTACCTGCTGGATAATTCAATCACCAGAGCAGATGGAAGCAAGAAATTATTTATGATTAGAGTGGTGAGACCATGGCACAGGGTGCCCAGAGAAGCTGTGGCTGCCCCTGGATCCCTGGAAGTGTCCAAGGCCAGGATGGACAGGGCTTGGAACAGCCTGGGACAGCAAAAGGTGTCCCTGCCCATAGCAGGGGGTGGTACTGGATGGTGTTTAAAGTCCATTTTAACTCAAATCCATAAGAAAATTTGCAGTAATTTTTTTTTTTTTTAGGGAAAGAGCAACCCAGCCCTTCCCAGAAGCAAACTGGGTTTACCCAGACAAARCCCCGCTGCAGGCTGGATCAATCCCCTGTGATCACCTTAAGCCACTTGCCCTCAAAACCATCCATTTGTTTCCTGTCTGACTGCCTCAGTGCTAAATAGGTCACAGATCCTGAAGGATGAAGGATGCCTTTGGAGTGAGGCAGAGGCTGTGCTGGGAGCCACAGCTGCTCCTGGAGCTCAGAGTGCCCATGAAGGTTATGCCCACCCTGCAGCTTCTTGGTATTTCTGTGTCTGCTTGCTCAGAGTTTCAGCTGGCACTGCTGCAGGGGTACCCTGGAGTCTGTCCCTGTCACCTTGAGGTGCAAAGTGTCCCTTCCCCTGGATGGGAAATGAGTGGGARGGTTGAGTGATGATGGGTTTTTGCAGGATTCCCTCCTACTGCGGGAGATTTCTCACTTGCTCCACAAGAGTCAGAGGAAAAGCACAAGGGAAGACTTCGATGCTTTGAATGCAAGAAAGTAGCTAATTCAAGGAAGCAGGAATGAAATGAGGATTTATCCTGAGCATAATTTGGGCCTGGGTCAGCTCAGGATCATCTGGAGAGGTTTTTCCAGAGCTTCAGAACTCCTGGGTGCAGTGTGGGCAATGTGAGGGAAAGCTGGCGATGTGTTGGGATGCTGGAATGTGTCCAAAGAAGGGGACAGAGCTGGGGAAGGGTCTGGAGCACAACAAATGGCTGAGGGAGCTGGGAAAGAGCTCAGCCTGGAGAAAAGAGGCTCAGGGTGGATCTTCTTGATCCCCACAACTCCCTGACAGGAGGGAGCAGCCAGCTGGGGCTTGGGCTCTGCTCCCTGAAAACAGGGACAGGAGGAAACAGCTTCAGGTTGCTCTGGGGGAGATTTGAGGAAGGGGAAATTTCTCACTGACAGGRTTGTTCAGCCCTTCACAGGCTGCCCAGGGCAGCTGTGGAGTCACCATTGCTGGAGGCATTGAAAGGATTTAAAGCTGTGACACTTGGGGACATGGTCAGTGCAAGGCTTGGCAGTGCCAGGGAACAGTTGGGTTCAGTGATCCTAAAAGTCTTCCCCAACCTAAATGTGTGATTGTGCCTTGCACTCCATGTCCCACCGTGGCATTCCTGACTCTGTTTGTCACCTCCCCTGCTGATCCTGATACTCCACACCATGCTGAGAGCTCTGGGTGGAGGTTTCTGAGCACACCTGGAGAAAACATTGCTGTGCTGTGCCCCTCTATAAACATTGCTGTGCTGTGCTCCTGTACAACCATCCCTGTACTGTGCTTCTCTACAAATGTTCCTGTTCTGTACTCCTCTACAACCATCCCTGTGCTGTGCTCCTCCACAAATAATCCTGTGCTGTTTTCCTCCACAACCATTCTGTGCTGTGCTCCTCTACAACCATCCCTATGCTGTTCTCCTCCACAAATATTCCTGTGCTGTGCTCCTCTACAACCATCCCTATGCTGTTCTCCTCCACAAATATTCCTGTGCTGTGCTCCTCCACAGCCATCCCTGTGCTGTGCTCCTGTACCAACATTCCTGTACTGTGCTTCTCTACAAATATTCCTGTGTTATGCTCCTTTACAACCATCTCTGTGCTGTTCTCCTCCACAAATATTCCTGTGCTGTGCTCCTCCACAACCATCCCTGTGCTGTGCTCCTCCACAACCATTCCTGTGCTGTGCTCCTCTACAAACATCCCTGTGCTGTGCTCCTCCACAAACAACTTATGCCAGCCTCAGAAAGGGGAGAGCTCCCAGTCTGCTCTCAGCTGTGCCCACCAGGGATATGTCAGCTGGGATGAACAGGAACCTTCAGGAAATTCACATCATTTCCCTGCTTTCTGAACGTTCTAGAGGCTGGAAAGTTGAGAGTTTGCTTCATCAGCTCACTCCAGGAGCATCCTGCAGGTAGCTGCAGCTCCTGGGAGGAGCAGAGCCGGTGCAGATCATCCCTGCACACTCCAGAGCCAGAGCCCAGGCTGTGCCATGGCAACAGGAGTTGTCTTGGTGCYGTGAGGAGGAGGAGTGCTCACGTAAAGCTCTGCTCAGCTCTGGATCCGTATCCGTGTGCCAGTGCTGACCCGTTGGGATGGCAGCACCATTCCTTCATCCAAGAAAACGTCAAGTCCCCCTCTCCATGGCTTGGAGTTGGCAGGAATGTATCCCACAGTGCTGTGTTTATATTGGGTAAAGTTCAGGGAGAAATGCTGCTGGAAATTGTGTACTTTTGGATAAAAGGGGAGGAAAGCGAAGAAGGGGAAATATGTGCTTTTTTAGGAGAACTGAGCTGAATTGACTTAATTCCCCATGGTGACCTGCTGAAACAGCAAAATGGTCTTCATCTCTGACTCACACAGGCTGGAATGGGGTTGGATTAAGTTTAAAAAAAAAAAATAAAGGCGGTTAAAAAAGATGATGTCTCAGATGAGGGAAGTCAGAAATGCTGTGCTGCTCAGATGTTTGCCAGGACAGCTCGCAGAGGAGCAGTTGCAGCTTGGTGTGAATCAACTCGTTTGCCACATTTGCCATCAGTGTGTTTGAAGTTGCCACAGAGGGTGGGAGAAACATTAATAAAAGAATTAATAATTGCGTGCAGAGCTCTCTGAAAACAAGCTGCCATCGCTGCGTGGAGAGTTTGTGGTGACAACAGAGGGCTCTGCAGTGAGCTGCTGCTYGTTCTTCCAGGTGCCTCCATTTCTCTGATGGACAAAGAGGGTTTGACCGCCCTGAGCTGGGCTTGCCTCAAGGGCCACCTGCCCGTGGTGCGCTCGCTGGTGGAGAACGGCGCTGCCACCGACCACGCGGACAAGAACGGCCGCACGCCGCTGGACCTGGCAGCGTTCTACGGCGATGCCGAGGTGGTGAGTGACATGGGATGCGCTGGAGGAAAGCTGTAAAAGCCATAAAATCGTACAGTTCAGCTTGGTGGAGCAGTAAACACACAGAGCCCTGGCCCTCCTTATGGGAAGGTGCTTCCATGGAAGCTGATCAGGATTCCCAGAATGGTTTGAGTTGGAAGGGAGCTTAAGGACCATCTCATTCCATCCTCTTCCATTGGCAGGAGCACTTTCCACTGTCCCAGAGTGCTCCAAGCCCTGTCCAGCCTGGCCTTGAACCCTTCAAGGGATGGGGCAGCCAYAGCTTCTCTGGGCAGCCTGTGCCAGGACCTGACCACCACCTCAGGGAACAATTCCTCCCCAGTGTCCAATCTAAACCCATTCTTTTTCAGTTTAAAGCCATTCCCTCTTGTTCTGTCAGTCCAGGCCTTGTCTAAAGTCCCTTTCCAACCTCAGAGCCCCTTTAGGCATTGGAAGGGACTCTTTAAAAGGGTTATTAACCCTTTTTGAGGCTGAGCCATCRCAGTTCTCCTCCRTAACAGAAGTGCTCCAACCTTTGGAGCATCTCCGTGGCCTTCTCTGGGCTTGCTGCAGCAGGTCCATGTCCTTCTGTGTTTGGGACAGCCTTACCAGAGACCACAGTGGAGAAGAGGCAGAGTTCCCTCTCTTGACCTGCTGCTCATCCCCAGACCTCGTGGAGGTGATTTTAGCCCAGGCAGCAGAGAAGAACAAACTTGTGCTGATCCTCCATCCCCAGCAGGACACGAGGGTCTCCCCCAGAAGCAGAACTGACTGCTGGGCTTCTCGTTGCAGGTTCAGTTCCTGGTGGACCACGGGGCCATGATCGAGCACGTGGACTACAGCGGGATGCGGCCCCTGGACAGAGCCGTGGGCTGCCGYAACACCTCGGTCGTGGTCACCCTGCTGAAGAAAGGAGCCAAGATAGGTAGGGACAGGGGGACACTGCCATCACCTCTGTGCTCTGGCAGGAGWCAAGCAGTGGGGCTGGCATCCTAAAAACACAAATATAACCCAGAGGCAGCCTCAGCCCCRGCCGCTGCTTCGCACTCCGAAAGCAGACGGCGAGTCAGGACTGCTCGATTCCCTTTAGTAAAACGGGGAGTATATCTATTTTTTTTTTTTATATTCCTGTCGTATTACTTAGCAAAAGTTAATCAATAAACAACTGTTTCTTTGGCAAGGTCTTTCCTCTGGTAATGCTTTTTCTATCTTTACTAGTCCGAGTTGCCAAGTGTACTCTGTCCATGCCTTGCTGTGAGCTGCTGCGTTCACTCGCTCTGTGTATGCTTCCAGACCTCAGTGTACCTGCACTGCGCCACACAGCTGCTCACGTTACGTTTTCCTGTGAAAGGGGATTTTGCTGGTGCATTGGCTTCCTCGCTGCCTGCCTCTCACAGCTGCTTTTTTCCTTTCTTTTTTTTTTTTTTTTTTTTTTTTATCCAGTTATTATTAATTTTATTATTATTTACTGTTTATTTTTAATTTCCTTTGTATTTTTTTTTTTTTTTTTTTTTTTCACCTTCATCCATTTTTTTCCCCCCTCTCTCCTACAACTTTTTGTTTTCTCCTTTCTTTGAAGGTTGTCAGACGTTACCGAGTCGCCCACGAGGTATATCTCATTGCTGTCAGCATCAGCTTCGATCTGATAGCTTTGTCAGCCTTGCTTTCTCCTGTTTGATTTAGCCTGCATGCGTCCCCAACACCTCTAATCTTTTAATTTACCTCACCTTCAAATAATTTTTTTAATGACTGTTGCAGAGAATAACTTGAACTCAAAAACTAACCTCCTTCTCCCAAAACGTACCGAATTACGTATAAAACACCGTTGACTTACTCTTCACCCACACTAATGAGTTGTCCTCAAATTCTTGCCACCCCTTCCCTCCCAGAATTAGTCCTTGAGATACGAGCTGGCTCTGCAGRGCCAGAGTGTCCCCAGCCCTTCAGCACCAGCAGCACTTAAGACACGACCTTTCCTTTGTGGTTTTTTTTCTGCCTTAATGGATTTTCTACCCTTTCACATCTTGTGAAGCTGGAAATCACAATCCACTTAACCACGAGCCGCCTATCAACAGTTGAACTGCACATTCCCCAGTACACTTCCAGAGATTTTAATTTAGAAATGCTTTTATGTAACCACTCCGATTTTCTTTTTCCTTTAAACACTGTTTGTTTCCCCCATCCCAGCCTGTTCCACATTCAGCACTGCCCTCTTGTGGAAACAGCTCCATCCTTTCCCACACCGTGAGGGATTAGCCTTAAAGACTGCAAAGGAAAACCATTGCAGTGGGGATGATGTTAATTTAAGTGTCAGAGGAATCATCAGCTCAATCCTTTGGAGCACTGTGCCCTTTGACCATGCCAAGTTGTTCTCTCCAGCAGAAATTCCCACCCCAGGGTATTTTTTTCCACCCAGCTTCCTACCACCCTTGCATTGTATGAGTTCTTTACCCATCATGCATCCTGTACACTACAGGTCCAGCAACATGGGCAATGGCAACCTCCAAACCAGACATCATGATCATCCTGTTGAGCAAGCTGATGGAGGAGGGAGACATGTTTTATAAGGTGAGAAAGGTGGGTTTGGGAGCAGGGAACAGGTGGAACTTTCAGCATCACTCAGTGTGGGGTTTTGGCTGTGTTAGATCAGGGGCTGGTCCTCCCCAGCCTCAGTGATTCTCTGATTCTGATCTGCTGCCTGAACCCATGGCAGGTGAAAGCTCCAGCTCACAGCATTCCCATGTTCCAGGCTGGTTGGTTTTGGTTAGTGGGATTGGAGAAGGGGGGATTGATTGCCCAAATCTGTAACAAAGCTGAAGCAAAGCCAAGCTGCTCTGGATTTGAGCCAGCACTTCGTTTCCTCTTTGAAAACAGCAGGGCCCAAGTGTTTTTTGGGAGTGCTGCTGCCTTTGCATCAAGTCTGGCAGCCTTGTCATGGTGCTCATTGCTGGRGATCAAGGCAGTGGGATGGGATATCCCAGAAAAACTCCTGGAATAAACTTTGTGCAATGAAAACAGATTGTCAGGACACAGCTGGCTTTGAGGTGTCCTTTATCCCATGGGAATCATTCCACTGTTACAGTTAGAGAGTCTTTTTTTTTGCCCTGTGTTTGTTTTAAGCTGATCTTGAAAACCTGGAGATTTGCACAAACACTGAAAATGTGCAAGTACAACAATGATTCACTGTTAGGCTGTAAGGGTGAAGCAGAAAATATGCAAAGCTGGCATTGTAACAGGAGTTATCTGCCAGAGATACACGATACAGCTGAGAAACCTGAGTCTGTGAGTTTTTAAAACTCACTATAGGTARCTGCAGAATTTATGTCTGGGTCATGAGGAGCTGTGTGTGTCCTAGATCCCACCCTGCCCTCTTTCTTTCACCCTGGCTGTCAGCTGCTCCCCTTCAGGGTGCACGTTGTCCCATCCCAAAATTAGCTGCCCGAAATAGCAAAGATGTGTCACCTTTGAAGGTGACTGTTGCACACCAATAATTATAAATGAAACCCAGTTAACAGCCTTAGATGTAGAATTTTAAACATCTCGAGTCCAGRGGGGTGAATCTCACGCTGTTTGTCCAAGTTCAGAGCCACGACAGAGCTGTAGCATTCATCTTTGCTATTTCAGAGGTTTCTCTGAGCCCCAGAGCTCCACCAAAGTCCCACAATTTGTGTTCCTTGCCCTTCTGGGTGTGTATTAAGCTTTGGGTGGAGGTTATTTTCCAGGAATGGGTAACATCACCCWGCTCAAAAGACCATCCAGCCAGGAGCCAGATGGAGTTGTATCGAGTTAACACCGTTTCTCCACGTTTCCTGCTGTAGTGTGACAGCTCTCCATGAAGTGGGAGATCTCAACTTGCACGAGGCATCTGTCTTTCCAGCTCAGATGTTTCCTTGCTCAAACATTCTGCCTTCCTTTCTAGGAAAGAGCAAAATAGTGAAATT
>NW_026623728.1:292858-305367 GCF_030028575.1 Malurus melanocephalus | reverse complement strand
TAAATTAACCCAAGGATGAGTTTTGATGTGTTTTCCTTCTAACAGAAAGGTAAAGTGAAAGAGGCTGCCCAGCGCTACCAATACGCTCTGAAAAAATTCCCCAGAGAAGGGTTTGGAGAAGACCTGAAAACCTTCCGTGAGCTGAAAGTGTCCCTGCTTCTCAACCTCTCCCGGTGTCGAAGGAAAATGAATGTAAGTGTCCCCTCTTTCCATGGCCTCAAGCACAACCTGTGATTTGTGCCYCTGCAGGGACATGTCCACCCCTAATTGTGCTTTGGCCTCTCAGATCTCTCCTCTCTGTAACCTTCACAGAGCACTGACGTTGGATAATTCCAAAGCAGTAATGATTTTCTGTGCGTTTCAGATGATTAAAAATTCATCGCTGTGTTTATAGCTCTTTGAATTTTTTATTACTGCCTTTTGATGATGATGCTGACATCGTCACATGGGTGTGGAGGCATTTTCCAGATTTCTGGGGCAGYGGTGAGGAGGAGCCAGGAGATGTGCTCCTTTGAATAGGAATTAATTTCACATGAAGGAGCATATGCTTAGGGGGTTAGCGCTTCCCCAGGGCACTGACTCATCCAGAAACACCCCCACAAGACTCCCTCTCCTCCCAGAACTTCCAGATCCCTGTCACTCTCCCCCCTCTCCAATCTGGCAGCATCCAGCAGCCAGCTCGTGCAGATGCCAGTTCTGCCAGCACACAAATGCCACCTTCCCTGGCTTGGCATGCAGTGGCTTTCACCTCCACTGGTTAAACTCCCCATCAACTCAAAAAGTGACATTGCTGATGTCATGAGCCAGCAGAGGTTACACTGGAAGGGAAGGAGATTTTGGGACACCTTCATTTCTTTTTCAGTGAGGAAGAAAGATGGAAAACAATGGGAATAAAATCTTAATGCTGGTGAACAGAGTCTGGAGGAAAAGTGTGAACCTTCTCTTTAAACCAGCCAATTCACAGCTAAGCAGCTCCACCTCTTGTCCTGTACTTTGAGGACAAGCTTTTTGGTTTATGGTTAACTGGAGAATGCCAGGATTTGTGATGGAAATTGCAGAGGGTTATAATTGCTCCTGTAGATGAGACTGAAGAGGTTTCATGAGTGCGTTCCCAGTTCAGTTTGTTGCACAGTAACTCCTCAGTAACTGACTCTGCAGAAACACAAACTTGTGCAGAAATACAATCTTCCCCAGGCAGGGCATCCCCACAGCAAGAGTTGGCTTCCCAAGCTTTTGAACAAATCAGGAGCAGCGTTGTTGAGTCCTTTTCCCAGAGCTGCTCATGTCATGGCCCAGCTCATGATCCAGAGCAGTGTTGGGCTGTGAAATGAATCTTCCTCACTGGGAAGAGTTCTCCTTCACAAGTTCTGAGCTTAGTGGGATGTGAAGCATTCAGAACAGGCAAAGGAGGGTGGAGACAGAGTCTGGAGCAGAGCTGTTAGTCTGGGCTCATGGCATTGCTCCTGTAAAGCACCCAGGGCAGTCCCATCCCACACTGTCACCCTCTCCCTGCTCCCAAACCTTGCTCCCAGCTGAGCTGAGGTGGGGCTGAGAGGAGACTTTGGCCAGGCTGCCCTTCACAGGCAGTTTTCTTCAGCCCCTCGAAGAATATCAATGTGTTCAGGGGAGCAGAAAGCCATGGGAAAGGTTTCCTGTTGCTTTCAACTGTGAAAAAAAAACCTAAGTGAGTTAACATTCCAGCCTTTGCAAGACCAGATGTTTCCTGGAGACTGCAGGTGCTTGGAGAGAGATTTACATGCACTTGTTGGGGACACAATGAGAACAGAGCCAGTGGCTTGGTGGCCTCTGTGGGTGATGGCAGCAACTGCATTGCCACACGCCAAAGTATTTGAAAATGCCATCATAGATAGCTCTCTGCCTTAAATCCACATGAAACATTCCAGTACCATCAAGTTTTCCATGCAATATGAAGCAAAAAAAGTCCATATTAAATTTGTTGTCTTCCCATACCTGTAGGTATTTTTATTTCTCAGTTTATTCTCAGTTTCTCAGTTTTATTTCTCAGTTTATTCACCTGCACGCTTATTCAAATGACAGGATTTTGGAATGGCGGAGGAATTTGCCACTAAAGCGCTGGAGCTGAAACCGAAATCTTACGAAGCTTACTATGCAAGAGCAAGGGCCAAACGCAGCAGCAGGTGAGGAGGGGCAGAGRGGAGGGTGTGAGGGGTTGGTTTCTGCAAGCCTGGCACCACATCAGGGTGGGCACCCACCCTGCAAAGCCAGGCAGTGCCCCCGTGGGAGGAAATGTCCAAGGAATGTTCATTAGCCAGCTCACAAACTTCCCGAGCTCCAAAGCAGTGCCCTCCCTCATTTAAGGATTAATGACTCCAAGTGTTTTGTCTTGGTGGAATTTTGTCTGGACATCTCACAGCTCTGGAGACCTGGGCACCAAAGTGGGGTGTTTTTTCTCAAAGGGTGCTTTAGTTTGAGCACAGCTTGGACTCAGAGCAGAATATGGCTCATGGCCTGCGTTGTGCAAGGGGCAGACTCATTCATCACAGTGGTCTCCTCTAAAATCTGTGCATCTCTGTCCTGCAGCCCTTTCTGCCCAGCAGATGCTGCTGACCAGCTTTTTCCTCGAGTTTTTCCCCCATCTGGGTGGGTTTTCTCAGATCAGAGTCACGTTCAAACACATGGTTCTGCTCCAAAGTGAACAGCGTCCCTGTAAATGACAATCCCCACCCCAAACCCCCAGATCTCTGTTACCCCTCTGGGCTGGCCTTTCCCTCACAAAGATTTCCCTGGGCAGCTTGAGCCTCTGGCACATTGCTTGATTTCCTYGTTCCAAAGAAGTTAGCCAAATCCCCTGCAAATTGGAGAGACAAGCCTTGCCCAGAGCRCTGACCCGTGGGAGCCCCCGAGCTTTGGAGCCAGGCCTGACGCTGTGTGGTCTTGGCATCGGGCAGAAGTTAAATTTTCCCTGGCGTGAGTGGTTGTAGCTCTGTCACAGCTTGTTTACAGCAGCAGTGGGCTGGCGGCCATCGATGTGTTGGTGTCCCCTTTGCTATCACGGAGGTGAAGTTCATGGTGGTGCTAGTAATTAATTAATTAACCCCTGAGGCACGCCRGTCTGGGTTGTGCCATCTCAGGACTGTGTTCCCTTCTTCTCCAGAGTTTTCGCTGTGTTTGGGTTATATAAATCCAAGGCAGCGTGTGAGAGGTGCAGCGAGCAGCAACAATCCCAGATTTCTCCCTCAGCAGCACACACAGCCCTCTTTACCCCCCTTGCAATCCCTGAAAGCAGCTCCATCCAAACCCAGAGTTTGCTTCCAGCTCTCATTTCTGTCCCTTTGTCGAGCAGGCAGTTTTCAGCAGCCCTGGAGGACCTGAACGAGGCCATCAAGCTGTGTCCCAACAACCGAGAGATCCAGCGGCTGCTGCTGCGGGTGGAGGAGGAGTGCAGGCAGGTGCAACAACAACAGCAGCAGCAACAACAACAACAACAACAGCCGCCAGCAGCACCAGTGCCAGCAGAGCCAGAGCCAGAACCCCAACACGAAGAGCTGTACTCTGTGCAAGATCTCTTTGAGGAGGAATACCTCGAGCAGGACGTGGAGAACGTTTCCATCGGGCTGCAGACGGAGTCCAGGCCCAACCAAGGGCTGCCCATCATCCAGAGCCCGCCGCCATCTCCAGCTCACAGGGACTCAGCTTACATCTCTGGTTCTCCTCTGGGCTCTCATCAGGTGTTTGATTTCAGGTCCAACAGCTCCGTGGGCTCCCCGACGAGGCAGGGCTACCAGTCCACRTCTCCCGCTCTGTCTCCCACGCACCAAAACTCCCATTACAGGCCCAGTCCTCCTCACACGTCCCCAGCCCACCAGGGCTCCACTTACCGCTTCAGCCCYCCTCCCGTGGGCAGCCAAGGGAAGGAATACCAGAGCCCCCCGCCCTCTCCCCTTCGCAGGGGCCCCCAATACCGTGCCAGTCCCCCCGCAGAGAGCATGAGCGTTTACCGGTCACAGTCGGGCTCGCCGGTGCGGTACCAGCAGGAGCCCGGMGCGGTCACTCAGCTGCCCGGCCGGCCCAAGTCGCCGCTGTCCAAAATGACACAGAGATCCTTCCAGATGCCCCAGCTGCCCGTGGCCATGCCCCAGCAGGGGCTCAGGCTGCAGCCGGCCAAGGCGCAGATCGTCAGGAGCAACCAGCCCAGCTCCGCCGTCCATTCCAGCACCGTCATCCCTTCTGGTGCCTACAGCCAGGTGGCTCACTCGATGGCCAGCAAGTACCAGTCGTCCTCGGGGGATGTTGGGGTCAGCCAGAGCAGGCTGGTCTACCAGGGCTCCATTGGGGGCATCGTGGGTGACAGCAGGCCGGTGCAGCACGTGCAGGCCAGTCTCAGCGCCGGGGCCATCTGTCAGCACGGAGGGTTGGCCAAAGAAGACCTTCCACAGAGGCCATCTTCRGCCTACAGAGGGGGGATGAGGTACAGCCAGACGCCGCAGATCGGGAGGAGCCAGTCGGCCTCCTACTACCCGGTGTGCCACTCCAAGCTGGACCTGGAGCGTTCCTCCCTCCCCGCCAACCAGCTGGGCTCTCCGGACGTGTCTCATCTCATAAGAAGGCCCATCACGGTCAATCCCAGCGAAATCAAGCCTCACCCGCCGACTCCGAGGCCTCTGCTCCACTCTCAGAGCGTTGGCCTCCGCTTCTCCCCTTCCAGCAATAGCATCTCGTCCACCTCCAACCTGACTCCCAATTTCCGCCCCTCTGCTTCCATCCAGCAGATGGAGATTCCCCTCAAGCCGGCCTACGACAGATCGTGCGATGAGCTGTCCCCGGTGTCGCCCACGCAGGGGGGCTATCCCAGCGAGCCAGCCCGCTCCCGGACCACRCCGTTCATGGGAATCATCGATAAAACCGCTCGGACTCAGCAGTACCCCCACCTCCATCAGCAGAACCGGACCTGGGCCGTGTCGTCAGTGGACACCGTCATCAGTCCCACATCTCCTGGCAATCTGCCCCAGCCGGAATCCTTCAGCCCGCCCTCTTCAATCAGCAACATTGCCTTTTATAACAAAACCAACAATGCACAGAATGGCCATTTGCTAGAGGAAGACTATTACAGCCCCCATGGCATGCTGGCCAATGGGTCCCGGGGAGACCTCCTGGAGAGAGTCACCCAAGCCTCCTCGTACCCCGACGTCAAGGTGGCAAGGACGCTGCCCGTGGCGCAGGCCTACCAGGATAACCTGTACAGGCAGCTCTCCAGGGACTCCAGGCAAGGGCAGACGTCCCCAATCAAACCAAAGAGACCATTTGTGGAGTCTAATGTGTAAAAGACGCTTGTTGGAGTGAGACCCTCATGTTTTCAGCACACACTTCCAAGCTTGATTTCCATGCATATTATTATTATTATTATAATAATTATTATTATTATTATTATTATTTTTATTTCTCTTCGGTAGCTACATGACCAAGTTTCTCCGGTACTTTATGTGGTGGTCAGACAGCCATGCACGTGCTCCAGCCCTTCCAGTTCCCCAGCTGACCGTGAAGCCAACATCAGCCGAGCCAGTATCGTTTTGCCCAATTCCAGCAAAGTTCCAACCAGGATATCTCTTTAGTCCGTGGTGCGGGGTGGTTCCAGAGATATCCCTACGCAGCAGGAGGTAACCAGCTCTTTTTCAAGAGACAATTGCCTTGGATTGAAATGGGTTGATTTTGTCTCGGGCAGCTCTTGCTCACCTCTGATGGGAATTCCTAAGGAATTCCGCCGGAGCCGCTCCCAAGGCTGCACCCACGGGTCCCAGGTCGTTTGGCTCTTTGCCCCCAAAGAGCAGATGACCCTCGGTGATGTGATTTAACACCAGTAGCTATGCACAGCACCCACAGCACCCATCCAGATCCTGCTGGTTTACAGCGTTTTCTTTCCTTGTTTAACTGTCGTCAGCCACAAGGGGTGGGGATCACTCAGCACTTTGCTGCTTTCCAGGTACCTGCCAGGTGCCCCCACRCTGATTTCTTTGCTCTGGGGCATTTTACAAGCGTTGAGGGATTAAGGTTGGCCCTTCCTTACGTGTTTTAATCAGCCAAGGGAATTATCCAGGAACCTCTTGCACATGAACTGGGATTGCACTAACTTCTTCACACTGTTGGCARTCTGCATCTCACTCACAGCGTTTGCACGGGGCAAGTTAGTGTTGTCTGGGGAGGGGGATTTATCACCTGCAAGGAAAAGCAAAAATCTGACTTAAAAAACGGCATTCAAGGAGGAAAATTGCAATTTTTAAGGGTTTTTTCACATTTTTTTATGATGAGGATGCAGAGCATGGCATGGTGGCRGTCCCTAAAGAGGAAGGGTCTTTCTGCAAGCCCAGCCCTGCAGAAYCCCTTCCCTCTGGCTTGCTCCAGGGAGCAGGGGCTGGGGCAAAGGCTGTACTCCTCTAACATCCTCTGTTCCCAAAATCCTGGAAAACRACACCGTGTTCCGTATCTGTACATGGTACAGACCGTGCGTTGCTTTTTGAGAAGCTGTAGTTCAGACAGACCTATTTATAATTTATTTATGTTACCTGTTTCAGGACATTTTCCACTTTGGCTTGGGTTTTTTCCTATTATTTTCAGTTTTGTCATCAAATGCAAGTCACATCAAGACAACACAAAAAGCAGGGGGCCGGTKCCAAAATCCTTTTTATAGGATTTTCGATAATTTTTCAATCACTTGCTGAAAATTTCTTTTGGGGGGTGGGGAGGAAGAACTTCCTTTWTGGATTCCTTTATTCCTGGTGGGTTTGTAATCTGCCTTTTCTGTTGCTGAGGGTGAAGGGTGGGATGGTTGGGAGGGAGAGTCGCTTGTTTTAAAGCAAACCAGTGCCTGTTGCCCGATGCCRAACCTCACTCATATCAACTTTTGGGAGCGATTCTGTGCTGAGCAGGGGGGGAACRATTCTTTCCGGGGTCTCCAAAGGGCTACTGCCAATCGATTGCAAGATTTCTCGAACCAAATCACAGGCTCCAGCCTCCGCTGGTGGGAGTGAGCTTATCCCAGTGCCACATCACTGCAGCTGCACCCGTTCACATCAGCTCAGGACAGGTCTGGAGCTCTTTAAGCAAACCTTGGCTTCAGTGGGGCTTTTTTTTTTCTTCTGTGTGTGGCTCAGCGCATCTCGTTGCTGTTTTGTTGCCTCATTTGCTCAGAGTGAGCTGGGACACTTTGGGTGAGGGGAGGTTTGTGTCTCATAGACACATAAAGCGTTTGGAAGATGGGTTCCTCTGTGAGTTTTGGCGGTTTGAGGGCTCTCTTGGACCATTTGGTCTTTGTCAAAGCCAGTGTTTGGATTGAGGTTGGTGTTTTCTTCTTTGAGGTTCCACCCAGCGCTGACTCTTGGCTTTATCCCAGGGCTCTGTAAAACGAGGGGCTGGCTGGGACCCCCAGCTCTGCTCACTGTTCCTCTYCTTGCAAACCAGGTGTGATCATTTTCTTCCYTCCTCTCTTWTTTTGAAACAACRTGCTCTGTTTTGTGAGAAATGACCRATTTTCCCTCCTCATTCCACACGCTCACAGCTGGGAGATGTATCCTGGCTCTGGAGCAGTGGCTCAGCACCTTCATCCTCCATCTTTATGCCTGAGTGAGTGGCTTCCTACCTTTAGTTGCCTCTTTGAAAGGAGAAAGTCACCCAGTTGAGCCCTGTCACTGTTTTATCRGACCTGCAGGGTGCTCCAGGAGCAGTGACAGAACTGCCCACGCTTTGCTTTTGCTACTCGCTGCCTTGTGCTCCCAGTCCTGTCTTTCAAACCATCACCTCACAGCACTCCTGTGTGTAACTTTTCCRTTCCTGAAGATGCTTTAAGGGAAAAAGAAAACATCTCACGCTCTTAATACGACCAGGAAGCTGAAGAAGGATCGAAACGCTGCGGCGTGCAGGTTTTTTTCATGATTCCACATGTTACATTTTTCACAGGATTCTTGCACTAATGGTATTTCCATCTGTTCTCTCTGTAAATGGGTGCACTTTACTGTTTGAATTTGTTACTATGATAAATACTGGATATTTAAGCGTGAGTAGTGTCTTCATTAGAAAAATAGCAAAGCAGCTCTTGTCTCTTAGTGTATTTTTCAAAAAAAAAAAAAGAAGAAAAAAGAAAAGAAGCAATGAATCATAACATTTATAGCACAAGAACTGACTCCTGTATATAAGCATCAACAGATTGAGTAATTTTTGAATACAAAATTATTTTTAGTGGTTTTAAAGCACTTGCCCAGCAATTCTCTTAGGGACAGTTGAAGCAGGATGGCTGCTGTGGTCACCGGGTGGGTAAAAAAGCACATTTCTTCCTGGAAAAGCTGTTCTTGCTCAGTCCCCCGTGTCTTCAAAGTCATGATTTGGGCTTTGCACGAGGAGAAGCAGAGGTCATTGTGTGTTGTGCTGGCTCGGGGGAGCACAAGGTCAGATCTCACCCTGAGGGCCCTTCATCCTCTTCTCTTAGATCCAGGTCTGACAAGCCCAGGCCACACTGTAGGGTCACACTCAGAGTGTCAGACATTGTGCTGTCCCATCCGTCTGTGCTACATAGTTAATTACTCTTTGAGTAATTAAGAGGCAGGACGGTGCTGCCAGCTGGTGCCTTCATCCCCTCCTGGCTGCGCTGGTACCGCTGGCAAACCCCATCTTTGAGCAAGCAGGGATTTGGGTGCACTGAGTAAAGCAGGTTCTTGATGGCACTGAAATCGTGGTTTTCATTCTTGGGGTGCATGAAAAGGCAGTTCCAGAAGCGATGCTGAAGCTGACCCCWCTCTTTAGCCAACCTTGCCACCAGGTGTGTCTCATCCTCACCTATGGGTGCTCCCAGACCAGGTGTGGGTGTCTGCTCCATCCCTTAGGGGAGATTCATCAGTTCTTGTTTTCCTCCCAGATCAGGAGGATGCTCTGGTTCCAGGGGTTGTTTTCCTCCCAGATCAGGAGGATGCCATGGTTCCACGGCAGAGTCCCCCCAGCCAGGCTGGAGGTGGCATCAGAGGGCTTTGGACAGTCTTGAGTGGGCATCAAAATGCTTAGGAGAGGGATGGTTTTACAAAGTCTTTGGGATCCGTCTTCAAAGATGGCACAGCCTGAGCTGCCTTCTCTRGGTCACTGTTTGGGAGGACCGTGCCAGCTCCAGCAGTCTGAGATGTGTCTGTCCATCTGTCTGTCTGCCTTGGCACCAGTGCCCAGCTGGGTCCATCYGAGCGCTGAACTTTGTGGGTTTTTTTCTACCCTGGCAGGGTTGGTGTGAACACCAGAGCCGTGCCGGGATCAGGTCCACAACCAGGGTGGGCACTAAACTGGGAGCGGTTCCGTGCTTTTTACAAAGGTTGCTGTATATTCAGGGTCACCAGGAGAATTCTAAAGCTCAAACCCAAGTGCCAGCTCCGCCTTATCTAGAGAACCAAGCAAGCCACTGTGCCTGCTCATCCTCCGCCTTCCTCGCCCGCGGGGGTTCCACGGTGAGCTGCCGCGAGCTCCTCGGTGGTTGTACTTTGCTGTAGCCTTGGGAATTYGGGATAACTCTTCTACCAGGATCTCGGTGTTTAACTAAGGGCTTAGGGGAAGAGCTGCTGTGCCTGCTGGGACCTCTGCGGATCGATGCCTTCGCCCCGTGCGGGCTGCCGGGAGCGTGTCGGACACAAAGCACAACGGTCGGAAGCGAATCTGCTTTTTTTTTTTTTTTTTTGGGCAGCTTTGTGTGAATAATTGCTGGATTTTCATTCAATCAAACTCTTTTTTCTAATACAAACCACTAAGGGCTCAATTCTTTAGCGAGATGCGTTCGTGTCCAACTCTTGACTGTACAGTTGGATCTCACCACGACTGGTACAGACCGAACCCGAGAGGAACGCAGTGAGCGCGGCCGTCACCGGGAAAGTCACAGACACCCACCCCACTGCACCCTTCCTCCTGCTCCTTTTCTGGCTGTCACAGTCCTGGGGAGCCAGCATCTGACAGAATCACAGCCCGTGGCTGTCAAAAGAGCTGCTCTGCCAAAAGTCTTTGTCCCTTTGGGTGACGCTGTGCAGGGAGGCGTTTTGGGGTCGGGATGGGTAGGTGGGAAAGTGCCCAGGGAGCCGGGTCCCCACAGGGGACAGCTCAGGCTGAGAGCAGCACCGTGTGCTACATCAAACCCCTCGTGTCACTACACTGATAACCAGAGACTCGYGTGGACTCTGCCAGTACTGCCGGGCTCACCCCTGTCCAGCCTTTTCTTTGCCATAGTGTCGCATTCAGCGTTCCGTCTCCTTTCTGTCTCCACMTCCCAGAGGATCTGAGTTGGGTACAAACACGTCCAGTACACCCGCCTTGTGCTTTGTACAACTCCCCGGTTGCCATCCTCTGAGACATTTGCTGGGAAGATCTTTAAGACACTTAAATTTTCCTTTAGCTTTTCTATAATTCTGATGTAAAGGACTTTCTCTCTGTACAGTATATTATCCAATGCATGTTCTGTTCTCTCTACTGATATATTGAACACCACACAGTTGTGATATTGTGCAGTGGGAAGAGCAGCCCCTGCCAACAGCAGAGGCCTTCGCCTCTCATCTCTAAGGAAAGAAGAAAACATATTTTTTCCTTCGCTGTATTTGCTTGAGCAGAGTTTTCTTGTCTGTACATGTGAGCTGTGAGATAGATGTGAAAAGTTCAAAAGAATGCATTCCCCTCCCTCCAATGTATACAGATTGTAATCTGTACAATGAAAAYTGTATGTATGAAAAAATGTACTTATTTATAAATGGTTAACACTTGGAAATGGTGTCTGGGCTGCTGTTCTTCCCACACTGGGGTCAGTGAAGGAGTGTTTTGATGCTTCCCGGTGTGGAAATGATGGTGTGAGGGTTGGGGACAGGGACATGGAGCCACCAGGAGCAGGAGGGGACAGAGGCAGCGCTGCTGCTGCCACCAGCAAAGGCCATATAATAATATAGTGAATATTGATAACATCCAAATGAATGGCCAGACCCTGGAGACACTCACTGAGCTCTGCAGCACTGGACAGCACAATCCCACCCATAACTCCCACCCACCCTCCCCAGCCCCTCAGCTCATCTCACGGCCATCCCGGTCACATGGGAACCCCAAAACTGCTCTGGGGGACAGAGACAGGAGAAGGACAGGGTTAGCAGCAAACATTTATTAGGCTGGGAGCATCCACTGAGCAAACACATCATGCATGGGGAGAAAACATTTGAGGCATAAAGCTGCTGAACCTGCTCAGGTGTGGGGTCTGAACCCCCCGGAGCCCTTTGGGGAAGGGGCTGCTCGTGAGTGGCACATCCCAGTGGAAACTGGGAATGCCTGTGAGCTTTGGTTGTCCCAAGAGCAGGCAGAGCCCTCTCCTTCATGCCCCTGACAGCACTCAGGGGTCACCAGGGGCTGGGCAGGGCTGAGCTGAGGATGATGAAGGCCAAGCGAGGCTGAATCCAGCGKGCAGCGTGGCACCAAGCGTCCCTATCTGTCCCCATCACCCTGGGCTGGGCAGATTCAGACCACCAAGGACGGTGCACAGGAACGTTGCAGACATCACCAGGAGCTGGGGATGTCACTGGCTGCCACCACTGGGGCTCTCTCCCTCCGTCAGGGTTTTGAAGTCCATGGACAGGGCCAGCTCCTCGGCCAGCGGCGGGCGCCGCCACTCCTCTCGTGTCACCACATAGGCCACCAGCAGCCCGAAGGCCACCAGCAGCACTCCCAGGGTGTTGGCCAGCACGCCCTCGGGCACAAAGTGGCTGTAGGAATCACTGTGGGGTTGGAGAGGGATGCTCAGGCCTTAGGGGATGGGTGGCGTGTCCCTGTCCTGGCTGGGACCCCCTCCTCATCCTCATCCTCATCCTCATCCTTCAGGCACACGCCTTGGGTCCCTTCCCCCAAATCAGAGCAAGAGAAGAGCGTTGGTGTTTTGGTGTTTTGCTCCCTTTCTGGAGAGATGCTCGGTGACAGATCAAACCAGAGCTCAGTCCTGTCCTCGGGCTATGAGCAGCWCCTGGAGGGGCTGACAGCTCTGTCCCCACAGTGCTGGAGCTGGGGGACACCCCAGTGTGGATCTGGGACCATCACCGTGTCCATCACSACTATCCTGGGTGGTTTTGCAAAAACACCCGGCCACAGGGAGGTGACACAAAGGGCATTTCACTCCCCTTCCCAAAGAAATGCCCCTCGTTTAACCTCATCTGCTGAGTGACTCAGCAGCAGCAGAAATAAAAACCTCGAGGGGAGATTCCAGAACCACGGATTGAGCAGGGACTGGGACATCCCTCTGCTGATCCCCACCCCAGCTCCGTCACCCACCTGATTTTGAAGAGGAGCATTTCAGTGATGCCCAGCAAGCAGGAGGTGAGGGACAGGATGAAGAGGGCGATGCCAAAGAACACGTGCTGGGGTTTGTAGCGTGCTCTCAGAGAGAAGGAGGCACCGGGGAACAGAAAAAATCCACAGCCCAGGAGCCACTGTGGGGACAGGGGAATGTCATGGGAAGGGAAGGGAAGGGAAGGGAAGGGAAGGGAAGGGAAGGG
>NW_026623728.1:288959-291348 GCF_030028575.1 Malurus melanocephalus | reverse complement strand
TGTCCCACCTTCATCCCATTCCCAGACCCCCACAACAACCCCCAAACCCTGAGAGAGGAAAGGCAGCCCAGGGACAAGCAAGGGAGAGCAAAAGCATGGGGGGAAAAATGACAAAAGCATGGGGGACGTGGGGCCAAGTGCTGGGGATAGACACGTTGGTGTCACCCAACCACAGCTCCACCAGAACCCATCCCACAGCCCCACAGCTCACCTGCATTGTGCTTTGTCCCTCGATGGGTCACAGCCACCTCTCCTGTCCCCTGTCCCCCAGAGCCAGCAGCTCCCAGTCCCAGGGTCCTGGTCCCCCTCCTGTCCCTGCCAGCTGTGGCAGACGGACCCACGGTGCTGCCAGGACTGAGGGGAGCACGGACAGGGGGATGCATTAAAACCACGCACACACTTTATTCCCAGCCACCTTTATTGGATCAGCGGGATAAGTGGGTTAAGGGAATTGGTTTATCCCATTAAGTTGCACTGCAAAGGCCGCCTGTGTCCAGCCTCGCCCGGGGCCATGGGGCACTCTGAGGGATGGACAGGGGGGACAGAGAGAGAGGGACCGGCTCCCCCCACATCACAACAGCGTCCCTAAAATTCTCATCACCCTGGCACCTTTGGGGGGCTCAATGGGGGACACGTAGCCGTGTCCTGCCCTCCCACAGCTGGCAAACAATCCCWAACAGCGCTGAGGATGGAGGGACAAGGAGTGGACAGCTGGACAATGGCTGTGCCGAGCAGGACGGGACCTTCTGAGCCACCCCCGAGCGCTGGGAGAGATGGAAAGGATGGGATCCCTTCTGCCTGTCCCCCCTGAACCCCTAAACACAGCCCCAGTTCCTCCTCTCCCAGCACAAACCCTTCCTTCCTTTCTCTGGGGGAGTTTTCTCAGGTTGAACCCTCTCCCCGTGCTCCGGGGGATGCTCTGTGCCCGTCGCACACCGTGTCCCCAAAATCCCGGGGGGATTGTCSCTGCCCTCCCCGGGGGCTCACGCAGGGGACGGGGTTCAGTTCACAGCTGGGGACGGTCTGAGGGATGTATTTTGGGGGGGTTTGGAGGCCCAAATCATGTCCCACACATCTCCCCCGCGTCCCCCCGCCCTACCTGTGGCTGCCGGGTGCTGCCAGGCCCGGCGGTGACAATGTCTGAGCGGGGACAGGGCCACCCTTGGCGTTGGCACGGCAACGGAGCGATGGCAAAGCGAGGGGGAGCGGCACCCCCGGCGGGGAGGGGGCTGCCCCAGGGACACGGGGATGGCTCTGTGTCCTCTGGGGACAAGGAGGGGAGTCACTAACAGGGTGTGTGACACCCCCCAGCCGCTCCCGGCACCCACTGAACCCCTGAACCGCGGTTTTGTCACCGTTTGATTTGCGTTTGGGGCTCCGGCTCATCCCAGCGCCCACCGGCAGCACTGGGGGAACTGGGAACCAGCAGCTCTGGGGGACTGGGGTATGGCAGAAAGGTGACAATCACCCCAGTGTGTCCCTCCAGCACCCATGGGGAAAACCCTGCGGGAGAAAAGCCCGGAGAAAGGACATGAGGGGAAAAAAAATGTGAACTGTGGGGAGAGGAGGAGCGGCCCCATCTCAGCTGTTCCAGGCCAGGAGCGGGCGGGGAAAGCAGAACAGCCCCTTTCTGCCCTGTCCGTGTGTCCGTGTCTGTCCCCGGGTCTGTCCCCGTGTGTGACACCGCTAGATGTCACCAGGAGCCCGCGGCGCGGGGAGGGAGGGAGGGACGGAGGGAGGGAGGGAGGGAGAGTGGGAGGGAGGGATCGGGAGCATCCCGAGCATCCTCGGCCCTGGATCAACCCTGCGAGCCGGAGAGAGCGGGCACGGAGCGGGGGGGAAAGGCAGCGACCCTAAAGATCCCCCATAGGGAACCGGGGCAACCCCAGAGGGAACCGGGGCAACCCCAGAGGGAGCCGGGACAACCCCAGAGGGAGCCGGGACAACCCCAGAGGGAGCCGGGGCACCCTCACCCGTATGGGGTTGGCAGCACCCTCTGCCCTGGAGCCCCCATGGGAGCTGGAGCAGACTGAGACCTGCAGGGGTTGGAGGGATCTGGGGTGGGATCTGGGATGGGATCCGGTGTGAGATCTGTGTGGGATCCGATGTGGGATCTGGAGTGGGATCTGGTGTGGGATCGGGTGCAGGATCTGATGCAGGATCTGTGGTCGGATCTGGTGTAGGATCTGCGTGGGATCTGGTGTGAGATTCAGTGTGGGATCTGGAGTGGGATCTGGTGTGGGATCTGATGCAGGATCTGTGTGGGATCTGGTGTAGGATCTGTGTGGGATCTGGCGCTCCCCTGGTGCAGAAGATCAGGGGTGACGCCTCAGTTGAGGCTCCCCTGGGCGCTCAGGGCTGCTCTCACCCACACAGGAACTCTGAGAAA
>NW_026623728.1:281235-288210 GCF_030028575.1 Malurus melanocephalus | reverse complement strand
AGTCCAAGCCCTGCTGCAGCCSGGGCAGAGTCCCAGAGCCACCACCCCGGGCAGGGACGGGATGTGCCGKGTGGCACTGCCACCACCTGGGCCTTTATCGCTGGTTTAGCACAGTCACCTGCTGAGGCCATAAAAACCACCATAAACTGCAAACCTTGAGCYGTGGGGCTGGGATGGGCTGGCTTTGGGGCTGGGAGGGCACAGGGAGGATTCCCCCCACCCCACAGCCCAGATGAGACCCTTGGAAAACCCTCAAAGGGGGTGAGATTTGGGGATTCATCCTTTGGGATTCTTGGCAGGACATAAAGCTCGGCCCTGCTGAGAGCAGCGCTGCGTAACCCGATACCAAACAGCTTCAGAAATGTTTATAAACACATTTCCAGCTGAACTAGCTCAACTTCCAGCAGGCAAGGAAAGAGGGCAGAGCCCTGAAGCCTTCAGGATTAAATGGAAATGAATCCTGTCCCGTCCACGCAGCAGGGACAATGGCTCTTCCCCCATTTTTTGGGGGGAAAAAAAATGTTTTTGCTGAGGGGCCACGGTGGTGGCTGATCCGGGGACAAACGAATCCCTTCACTGCTCAGTTCCTCTTACGAGGGAGCAGCAGCCATTTGTAATGAGMTCTTTAATTAAAGGCATCGCATCATGGCTTTATTAAATCAGCCTGAGTTTTCCACGAGCTGGAGGTGATGAAATCCTCCAGGAACTGCWGGGGTGGGGATGTGCCAGTCCAGAACCAGGGCTGGCTGTCCTAGTGTGGATCTGAGGGTTCAGGGGGTGCCTGGGCTGCTCAGGGATGCTCAGGGATGTCCAGGGATGATCAGAGATGCTCAGAAATGTCCAGAGATTTTCCTGGCTGCTCAAAAATGCTCAGAGATGCTCAGAAATGTCCAGGGATGTTCATAGCTGCTCAAAAATGGTCAGAAATGTCCAGGGATGCTCAGAAATGTCCAGGGATGTTCTTGGCTGCTCAAAAAATGCTCAGAGATGGTCAAGAATGCCCAGGAATGCTCAGGGTTGCTCAAAACTGCTCAGAGTTGCTAAAAAATGTCCAGGGATGTTACTGGATGTTCAAAAAGGCTCAGAGATGGTCAGGGATGCCCAGGGCTGCCTGAGGATGCTCAGGGCTGCTGTTCAAGGATGCTCAGGGTTGCCTGGGGGATGTTCAGGGATGTTTAGAGGCATTCAAGGATCTCCTCAGGATTGCTCAGGAGAGTCACAGTTTTGTTCCAGATCAGTGAGTTGAAGCGTCTCAGGAGGTGCTGCTCCAGCTCTCCAGCCTGAGCCTGGCCCCCGTTCCAGGTTTGTCCTGGGCTGTTCCAGGTTTGTCCAAGTTCCAGGAATCAATAAGAGCATCATTAACTGATAATTCACAGTAAAACCAGCAGCTCTTGTCCTTGCCCAGCTGCTCCTCCCACCCCGGCATGGGCAGCTTCCCTCTTTCCACCACAGATTATTGAATTACCATTTTGCTGATCTAACTCCTTTTGGTTGGCTTTTTTTTTTTTTTATCCCTTCCTAAATCAAAATTTTATCCCTCAGAAATGCTAATTTGCAGGAGGATTGCAACTCAAGAGCCTCAGAGGAGCCGAGCTGCCACCTGAAACAACCTCAGCTGCTGCTGTTCCACGTGAAACCCCAAACCTGGGTCTAAATTAATTGTTTTTCCCTAAATAAAAGAGGAAAAAATGACAGTCATGTTGGAAGGGCTGTGAGTGGCTGCCAAGAGGGTGATTTGGGATTAAGAGGGTTGATCCCCAGCACCCTGGGGTGTAGTAAAGACTGAAAAATGGATGATTCAAGCTGGGACAAAGCTTCTGGAGAATCTCCTTATCTGGGAGAGGCTCTGATTCTCCTGGCAGCGATGAATCCCYTCCATCCTCCTCCTCAGCACCGGCCCTGCAAACCCTTCCTCTCCTTCAGAGGAGGCTGAGGGTGCGTTTATGGCCATTTTTTACCAGCAGTTGGGATAAACAGAGGCGATAACGGGCTCCTGGAGGATGATTAATGCTCCTGGAACAGTCACGCTCGCTCGCCTCGGGGCCGGGATTGTTTTTGGTTATTAAAGAAAGGGGGGGATGGGGGGAACGATGGACTTTGCTGTGTTTTATTGGGCTGATGGGTGCAGAGGGAACACTTTGGCCTCTCTGCTCACCCCGTATCATGCCCAGCTCGAGCTGAATGGCAAAGATGGAGTGGTGAAAGATGAGAGATGAAGGGCAAAGAATGAAGGATGAGAGATGAAGGATGAGAAATTAAAGTGGAGGGAGGAGGGATGAAGGAGGGCGGATGAAGGGCAAAGAGCTAGCAGTGATTTCTGGCCAGGTTTTAAATTCTTGCCCTGTGATGCTCCTGATGGTTTGCCCGACCCATCCTGCACTATTGGGGTCTTACATTCATTTAGGATGCTCCCAAAACATGGGAATAAAATAAAATCTAAACAAAATAAATAACAATCTAATTAATCTAAATAAAACTAAATAAAAACATTTAGGAACCCTAACGTTGAGGGCCTTGCAGTGTCACAGCACATCCTCAGGGCTCTCCTTGCAGTGGACACATCCCGGAGCTGGCGCTGCTCCCAGACTGGGATTGATGCTGAGGAGATGTGATGGTGCCAACCACGTGTCCATCCCCTTCCCACTCACCTCAACCCCACTGAGCTGCTCAGAAAAACACACGGTGCCCCTCATCTGCCCCGTGCAGGTCACGTGTGTGTCCCCAGGCCTGACCCAGGACAATAAACCCTTGTCCCAGGGCACCAGGGTGTTGGAAAGGGTTTTTATGGGGTGGGGTGGAAATGGTGATAAGGAGCTTTCTGCTGCTTTGCACTGTGTGCACTTTGATAAAGCAGCACTCGCTGCCCCAGGGCTGAGCTGAGCTGCCCCATCCCCGCTCAGAGGGGACACAGAAGGTTTTGGACACACCTTAAATTCAGAGAAAAGCTGGAAACTGCCCCAAACAGTGCCACCAAAACCGCTCAGCAGAAACCTTTCACAGTCAGACAGCAGGAGCAAGGATTCCTCTTACATTTAGGGAAAAACAATTAATTCCTTGCCATTTCAGTCCCCAAATCCAGGTGACAGAAACCTTTCACAGTCAGACAGCAGGAGCAAGGATTCCTCTTACATTTAGGGAAAAACAATTAATTCCTTGCCATTTCAGTCCCCAGATCCAGGTGACATCGAGGGACTCCACCAGCCTCAGCTCTCATGGGAAAAGGTCCAAATTATTTTAGCAGAAGAGGTCAAAAGATTATTTGAGCAATCAGAGGTCTGAAATACACGGCAAAAAACAAAAAACCCGATTGCTTGGGGTGTTTATTTTTTGCTTTTTTTTTTTAAGGATCAGAAAAAAAGCTGTTTGTTTAGATGAAAAAAATTGGACTTGGTTGGGTGTTTTTTTCCACCCTCTCCCTGACGGCAGCGTCACCACAGCTGGGAAAGCAGCTTAGTGAATTATACACGATGATAATTGATTGAATTCGTCAGTAAATAAAGCAGCAGCCTTTAAATCCARGGTCTGGAGAGGGAGGAAAAAAATTCTCAATGCGGTGATTTGTACCAACAGGTGCAGGAGTTGTCACGTCCGTGAAACCACAGGAAAAGTGACACTCAGGTGCTCTGGACTATTAAAATAAGGTCTTTTGGGGTTTAAATCAGGGAGGAATAATTTCTCCACATAAAGGGAATAATTTTTTTTCACCTCGGTTTTTTGAGAGAGATGGATCAGACAAATTATGAAGAAACCGTGAAGCCTTTGAGAAATGTTGGGATGGGGAAGCCAAAAATGAGGTTTATAAAATGAAAGAAGGGGRAAATAACCTGAGCATCCCCAGCCAGAGGCCTTAGGGCTGGGATTCAYCCACATAAATCACCAAATCCTCCCMGGCAGCACMGGGACCATYCCCAAATCTCTGCTCCTTCGCTCCACACACCCGCTCACCCTCTGCCATCACATCACGGGCAAAAACAGTCAAAACTCCTCATTTCTTTGGTTTGGGCAGTCAGAACCCTTTCCATCCCTGCTGACTGCGGGCAGGGATATTCTGCAGATCTGCCAAACTAAAGAACAGACTCAAAATGCTGTGAGTGAGTGGCGCTCCTCGGTGTCACCAACGCGCCGCGGTGACAKCCCGGCCATGCCACGCGTGATGGGAGGGGCAGGACAAAGTCTCCACGAGAGATGGTGGCACTGCCAAGCCATGAGGAGGAGCATCCCGTGGCCCAGGGCAGCTGCTGGAGATGCCACATCCCTGTCCCCATGCGCTCCGTTCCGCATCCGTCTCCGTGGCAACGCGTTTCTCRCGKTKTTCAGCATCTCCTKCCCCTCTGGTSYGWKGYGCTGGAAGCCATGGGTACCCTGCARGCTGGGAGAGGATGGATGTCCATCAGGCAGYCAGGAGAGGACAGGGAGTGGTCACTCTGCTGCACAGGATGCCCACGGGTCACTCTGAGCCCGTCCTTGGTGGGTTTTGGAGCACGGAATGGATTTGGGGTGGCACAGAGGGAGCAGTGACAGCACCTGAGAGCTGCAGGCATCTCAGCCACCTTCCTGGACCTGCAGCCACATCACCTTGCATTTTCCTTCATGAGGTTTTTTTCTCTGCCTGATTCCAGCAGGAATTTTCCAGGATAGGATGACACAAAGCTGAGGGCACCCTCGGGGATGGAGCCCTCAAGAGGAGCTTCTTCTGCCCCACAAAGTCCAGCAGCAGCAGCAGCATCAGCCCTTCTTCACCCTTGGAAGATGCTCCTGTGTGAAATGRCAGAGAAGAGCTGCCCTTTTCCTGCAGCCTCATCCATCGGACAAATCATTGGAGAAGATCTCATCTGCTGGGATTTCTGGATACCAGGAACATCACACAGACTCGATTCTCTCCTGAAACTCCCGCTGGTGCCAGAGGCTGCATCACGACCCGGAGCCGGGAAAACCCCTCCCTGGCGCGGCTGGGAATGGAGGCTGCAACGGGGCAGGAAATCTCCATTCGCTGGCCCTCGGTCTCCAGACAAACTGGAGCCAAAACAACCTTTTTTTTTTTTTTTTTTCCAGCTTCCCAGTAAACTGGACTTTCCAGAGAGCTGTGGCCGGTGGGGAAGTAGTCAGCAAGGGGGGTTGGAGGCAGATGTGGGCATTGTGGCCAGCTCTGGGATGTCCAGGATTGCAGGTGGTGCTGGGGCTTTTTGTGCTCCCCCGTGGGTTTGGGGTCAGGGGGATGAAGGGTTTTTGTGTGCCCACATCAGCCTGTGCAAGTGGAGGGTGYGAAGCTGTGATTTTTGGAGTGGGGTTTAACAGACAGGATTGCAGTGCTTTTTTATTTTTTAATGGCTGTGCACACCCCATAAGGTCCCCAGTGCWGACAGCAGGATTTGTCCTTTTTTGAGTGACCACATGGTCCCTACAGGCCACAATGGTGTCCGGCTGCTCCACAGCTCCCAGCAGGGACAAAAAAMCAAGGATTTCCTTCTGTTTCCCCCAAAAGAAGCTCTCTCTGAGGTGTGTCCCGATGGGGTGGCTGCTCCAACAAGGAGTGATGAGCTCAGCCAGCACAGGGCCCAAATTCAGCCATTCCCATGGCTGAGGCCAGGCCCTAGGGGAAAAGGCTTTAGTTAAACAAATACAAAAYAAAACAAAACAAATGACTTATCAAACCCACCAACATGGGTCTGGCTTTCATTTTGAAGGAACTTTCTGTTATTTGTTTGTCATCAGCCTCATTTTTCCAAGCCCAAAACACTCGCTGTGATGTGATGTGACTTCACAGCCAGGAGAAGTTCTCTGTTTCTTTGAAAAATGWGGTTGTTTTGGGAAGGGGATCGCTTTGGCAGGAAGCAGCGTGAGGTGGACCTTGGGTGTGTCCCATGGGAAGGGTTTCCCCTCTTTGCTCGCCCTGCTGGCCCACAGCAGGTGGTTGGAGTGTTGCTCAGGGGTGTCCGTGGTGTGATGCCGGGGTGGGGACATGTCCTGCCAAACCCCATGGCCCGGCTAACCCCATCCCCAAATCAGGAAGGGACCRCGACCCTGCAGGGTTGGAGCTGCCTCTCACCCACCCCATCCACCCCAACCTTCCTCCTTTCTCTTTTCCCTGCCTTTCCCTCGATTCTCCTCCATCCTCTTCCCTCCCTCCCATCCCAGCCCCTTCCCCTTCCCTCCCGGCAGCTGAAAGGACTTTGCCCCCCGAGGCAGCGCTCTCTCCCCGCTCCTTCCCGCAATCCTGGGAGGCACAGAGGAACGCTCCGCTCTTATCTGCGAGGGGAGGCAGGCTCGGTGGGCAGGGTTTGCGCGAAAGCTGCCGGTTTATAAGCAGCCGGCAGCGGAGGCAAAGCCGTCTCGGAAGGCACCGAACGGGGCCCCCGCTCCGCTGCGCTCCTCTCCGCTCCTCTCCCTCCGCGATGCCCCCGGCGCTGGGGCTGCTGCTCTGGCTGAGCCTGGCAGGTGCCCTCCGGCCCGACCTGGAGCCCCCCGAGCATGACAAAACCGAGCAAGGGGCCGCCTCCTTCGCCAGCGACTACAACACCACGGCCGAGCTCGTCTTCTTCGAGAGCGTCTCTGCCAGCTGGAATTACAACACCAACCTGACGGCCGAAAACGCCGCTCGGCAGGTGGGTGGCGGGACGGGGGCGATGCCAGCACGGGGGTGTCCCCAGCACCGGGGGTTTGGGGGGGTGGGACACGAGGGAGACACTTGGAGGGGTTCCTTTCCTCTGTGTCTCGGCACCTCCGGATCGTAGCCCGACACCGGGACTCGTAGCCCGGGACCGCAGGGTTTTACCACAAATTGGTTTTTAGAGAGGCTCTGCAGGTGGGTGACAGTACGGGGGCGATGCCAGCACGGGGGTGTCCCCAGCACCGGGGGTTTAGGGGGGTGGGACACGGGGGACACACTTGGAGGGGTTCCTTTCCTCTGTGTCTCGGCACCTCCGGATCGTAAACCCGGGAGCCCGCAGGGTTTTGCCCCAAATTGGTTTTCAGAGA
>NW_026623728.1:277477-280513 GCF_030028575.1 Malurus melanocephalus | reverse complement strand
GACAGCTCAGAGCAGGGTCCGGGTTATTTTTAGAGGTGATTCCCTCCTCCTAGCACCTTCCACTTTCCCCTTGCCAGAACTGGGTCAGGTGTTCCTGTCCCTGTCCCTGTCCAGTGTCACCACGTCCCAGTGCTGTGGGGTTTCGTTTGGGGCAGACAAGGGGACCCCAAAGGAAACAGGCAACTGGGTGGCATCGGGACTGAGCCTACCACCTCTTGTCACTGTGTCCCCAACCCACGGGGACAAGGACAGCTTTGGGAAAGCACTCCAGSCTTCAGGGAATCCGACATCAGAGCCCCGATGGGAAACAACTCCGTGTCCATCCCGCAGGGGTTTGGATGTGTCTGGGTTGTGTTTAGCAGGGCAGGGAGCTGGAGAGACCCCAGGACAGGGGATGGCGGTGCTTTGGTGGCTTCCCCGGTCCCAGCCGTACCCAGGGAGCTGCTGGTGGCCCCACTGTGGGCTCATGGACCCTCACCCCATGCAGCTCRGGGTACCCCTGCCAGCCCTACAGCCTCAGGGGCACAAAGGGTCAGTGCAGCCCATCGGTGACCCCAGGATCACACAGGGGCTGCCACGCAGCCCTGTACCCCCCAGATGCTGTGCGGATGGGAGCACAGCGTGCCCTGTGCAGGAAGGAAATGTGTCTTCCTGCGTAGGGGAAAGATCGCTGCCAGGTCTGGCCACTGCCAATTTGGCAGGACACTCKAGAGGACCCAGGTGCCCCTTGAGGTTTTTTTTGTCAAGCTGACGTGATGTCTGGGCAGGCACCCAGCGCTGGCTGCAGATGTGGTGATGCTGGGGACCTTGGGGCACAGCAGGAACATCCCAGCCAYGCTGAGCTCAAGGTTAGGGCCAGGRCAGCACCTTGAATGGAATTTTCTCAAAAGGCATTTCCAGATCAGCTCCTCCCCTTTATATTTGATTAAATGTGTGAGGATCGTGCCCAGGAGCTCCCTGCAAGGTCAAGGATCCCTGGGAGAGGAGGGGATTTGAGCCTTGAGATCAGCCCACCATGGAGCAGCAGGGAGGTGTGCTGGGGTGGGAACTCACAGGAACAACAGCTGGGCAGCAGATCCCAAAAGGCTGRATTTGGGGGAGCTGGGAAAGCACTGGACCAGGCAAACCCTACACATCTGTAACACAAGAGGGGCTGAGTCGGGCCAGCAGGGCATGGGCAGCTCCAGGGCCTGCCAAAAAGGTGACAAAGGSTCAYGAGRGGCAGGAGGCCAARGGCAGGGGCAGGGATGGACAGAGGRATGCTGGACAGACAAATGGATGTCCCATCTCTCACAATTTGGGGTTCTGGGTGAGAGGATGGCCAYGGGTTTTGGGATTTGGGGTTTGGGGGGTGCTCATGTTTGGGTGCAGAACTTCTSCAGGTGCCAGAGCTGTCAGGAGAGCTTAGGGCACAACTTTCCTGACCAAACACAGGCGCCTGCTCGAGGAGAAAACAAAACACAGCTGGACTCTGCTTCCTCCAACTCCTCCAGCTCCACTTGGGGTCTGGGAAGGGGTGAAGGCATCCCCTGTTCAGAGGGGTGACACGAGAGTAGGTTGTTTTTGGGGCTGGCTGTGCTGGAATATCGGGGGTTTGGCTACCAGCGATGCTGTGGGCACCCAAGGGACGAGGTGGGAGCTGTCTGGGTAGCCAGGGGCACCTGGTGACATCCCCACCCCCGTGTGCCCCGGGCAGCCTCCACAACTCCCTTCCTTCCCTCCTGCCAGCTGAGGGAATGCAAAGATTAAAATAAAACAAACCAGGCATGTTGGATCCGGGCTGAAAATGCCACGAGTGGAAGTTAATGAGCTCCATAAATCACAGCGGGGTGGCACACGGACACCGGGCTGGAACACTGTCAGGAGATCAGAGTTCCCAAAAAAACAAAAAACACCTGCAATATACCCAATCCCAAAATCGGGGCTGCAGCTACAGCTGCCTGAAAACCCCACAGCAGTGCCAGCAGCTCCCTGCTGGAAGGGGAGTCAGGGCTGGCAGGATTTGGGGTGATGGTGAGACACCCAAAGCCGGGGAGTCAGAGCTAATGGGTGAACCCCAAATGTGGCATTTTGGGGTCACGGGATGCAGACAAAGGAGAAATGCATAGGAATAGAAGTTAGGAGATAGAGGAAGGAGAAAGGTGAATGTGGCACCTTTGTAGTTATCCCCTGGGCTTCTGCCAAGGCGAGAAACAGCAGGAATGGAAATAAAATGATAAATAGAAGTAAAAATATCTCAGAGCTCCTTCCGAAATCAGGGTCTGGCCGGTGTCAAAGCCAGCCTGGTAGCACCCAGACACCTTGACCACATGGCCTGGCACCCAATTCCAGCATTCCCACCCTATAAGAGACCCTGGAGCTGCCTCCAAAACACCCCCACGCCCTTTGGGAGCTCCACAGGCGAGCAGGGGATGTGGATTCTGCTGGAAGCTGCTGTGCCATGGCTTGGGGACAATCCCTCATGTGACCCCATGTCCTGTCACCTCACAGCTGTGACCCTGACCCCCAAACCAGGCTGGTCCTGAGCTCCACGTCCCCTCCCATCTCACAGGTCCAGGCATCACTGGTGGAGCAGAACTTCACGGAGCTGTGGGGGAAGAAAGCCAAGGAGCTCTACAGTGACAAATGGAAAAACTTCACTGACCCAGAGCTGAGGAAAATCATCGGCTCCATTCAGACCTTGGGACCCTCCAACCTGCCCCTGGAGAGGAGAGAGAAGGTACAGAGGTGGTGGGTGGGACTGGGATGCCCTGGGTGGGRYTGGGATGCCCTGGGTGGGACTGGGATGCTGTAAAACCCCTGAGAGTGATTTTTTGCCAGCACCCAGACTCTGCTGCTGACCTGGCACATTTTGGCCTCTGCACAGTGACTGAGGAGGAGATGGGATGCCTGCTGSCCCTATTAACCAGCCCTAACCTTAYCCTGGAGCTATMRCAACTGTAGATTTCTGGGAATTTCTGGGAAAATTGGAGATTTCCTGCTTACACCAAGCAGTCTTGGGCATCACCTGAGATCAGCATGGCTGGGCCCAGCTGT
>NW_026623728.1:270159-276165 GCF_030028575.1 Malurus melanocephalus | reverse complement strand
TCTGTCCCAAAGGGGTCTGCCTGTCCCAAAGGGGTCTGTCTGTCCCTGCTCCCACCAAGTCATGGGGGCAAAACCCTGGAGTGGAAACACCCTCATCACACCAAAAACTTAGTGTAAAACCCTTGCATGGAAACGCCCTCATCTCACAAAAAACAAATATAAACACACCATATAAACTCACACCAATCCTTCCCCACATCCCTCCAGTCACACACACACACACCCCAGAGCTGGGAGCCTGTCAATCCATCCTGAAGGGCTGTCCCTGTCCCTTTACAGTGCCAACACCTTTTCCTTTCCCACAGTACAACACCATCCTGAGCGACATGGACAAAATCTACTCCACRGCCAAGGTGTGCCTGCCCAACAGCACCTGCTGGGACCTGGAGCCAGGTATGTCCCTGTCCCCTGATCCTGCCAGCTCCTGAGCGCCCCAGAGCCTTTGTCCTGGTCCCCATGTCCTCACTCAGCTGGGGTTGGCACGTCCCTCTCACCATCACCAGGATTGTCCCAGGGTGAGGGTGGGTGGCCGGCTTCGGTGTGGTGACAATGACATCGCTGAGGAACCGTGGCATGTGTCCCCTTTCTCATGTCCTGCTTGTCCCCTTTGTCCCAGACCTCTCGGACATCATGGCCACCTCCCGYAGCTACAAGAAGCTGCTGTACGCCTGGGAGGGGTGGCACAACGCCGCGGGGAACCCGCTGCGCCCCAAATACCAGGAGTTCGTGGAGCTGAGCAACGAGGCGTATTCCAGTGATGGTACGGACAGGGGGATCCCCAACCAGGGCTGGTCAGGGGTCAGGGGAGGAATTTGGGATGGAGACATTGCTGTCCCCACCCCACATGCAGCAGAGCATCCAATTCCTATTTCCCCAACTTTGGGGAAGGGGTTGAAAATCCTACTGCTGGCACGTTTTGGGGTGGTGGCACCTTTTGGGGATGGGTGGTGGGGAAATCTTCTGGGGTCTGGAGCCTGAGGTTTCCCTGATATCCCTGGTAGGATTTGATGACACAGGCAGCTACTGGCGCTCCTGGTATGACTCAGAAAACTTCGAGAAGGACCTGGAGGACATCTACAAGCAACTGGAGCCGCTCTACCTCAACCTGCACGCCTTYGTCCGGAGGAAGCTCTACGAGCGCTATGGGCCCAAATACATCAACCTCAAGGGTCCCATCCCTGCCCACCTCCTGGGTAAGAGGTGACACTCCCCCAGCGTGTGCCCAGGGGTGCTGGCGAGGTCACAGGTCCCGTTTGTCACCGTGTGTGTCCTCGAAGCCATCAGCTGTGCTCCAGCTGCGTTCTCTTCTCAGGGAACATGTGGGCTCAGCAGTGGAACAACATCTACGACCTGATGATCCCCTACCCTGAGAAGCCCAACCTGGATGTCACGAGCACCATGGTGCAGCAGGTGATGGGCTGAGGGACTCACTGGGGGCACCAGGGGGAGAAAACGGGGGGTGTTTCCCGAGCTGGTCCATGAGGTTTATCCCATGGGAGTCATTTCTCATATTTGCACAGAACACAACAGAAAATCCATTTCTGGGAGGGGAAGGGACAAAGAAATGATCTCACTCTGTCTCTGGCAATGACCAAAGAGGCAGCAGGTGGACAAAGTGGGCAGTGCACCGGGACTGGTGCCAGGCTCACACCATCACACAGCTCCAAGCACTTGTTGGGTCTCAGCCCTGCTCCCTTCTCCTGCTGAGATCCAGCACCATTGCTTGGTGCTTTTTTAGGGATGTTCACACCAATTGTGGGGCTGGGCCTGTCCATCGTGGTGAGAGGGGCAGGATCTCAGTCCCTCAGAGCAGCTCACGGTGTTGGGGGGCACTGGAGGCAATGCCCAGGGCAGGGGCAGCTCCTTCCTCAGCCCTAACCCACTGCCTGCTGCCCACCAGGGCTGGAACGCCACCAAGATGTTCCGGGTCTCAGAGGAATTCTTTACCTCCCTGGGGCTTCTGGAGATGCCCCGTGAATTCTGGGAGAAGTCCATGCTGGAGAAGCCGACGGACGGGCGGGAGGTGGTGTGCCACGCCTCGGCCTGGGATTTCTACAACCGCAAGGACTTCAGGTCTGTGGGGACACACAGGGACCCAGGGAAAAACCCTCCACCATCCCCCTTTTGGGTCACCCTTTTGGGTCACCTTTTAGGGTTACCCTTTAGGGACATGCTTTTGGGTCACCCTTTTGGGTCAAAAATAAGGATCACCCTTTTGGATCACCCTTTTGGATCACCCTTTAGGATCACCCTTTAGGATCACCCTTTTGGGTCACCCTTTGGGATCACCCTTTAGGGTCACTGTTTTGGGTCACCCTTTAGGATCACGCTTTAGGATCACCCTTTTGGATCACCCTTTTGGGTCACCCTTTAGGGTCACTGTTTTGGGTTACCCTTTAGGATCACCCTTTTGGGTCACAAATAAGGATCACCCTTTAGCGTCATCCTTTAGGATCACCCTTTAGCGTCATCCTTTAGGATCACCCTTTTGAGTCACCCTTTGGTGTCATCCTTTAGGGTCACCCTTTAGGGTCACGCTTTAGGATTACCCTTTTGGGTCACCCTTTTGGGTCACCCTTTAGGATCAACCTTTTGGGTCACCCTTTTGGGTCACCCTTTTGGGTCACTCTTTTGGGTCACTCTTTTGGGTACCCCCGGCCTGGCCGTGCAGCCCAATATGGCACTTTCTGGAGTGACCAAGCAGCCCTGCCCTCCCCTCTTACCCCATGGGGTGTCACCACCCTCTCTGGGGCAGTGGGTGCCATCCAGAGGGTGGCACAGGCAGCTGGGATCCCTCTCTCAGTTCTCTTTTCACCATTTCCACTGTTTTTTACCCCGCTCCAGGATCAAGCAGTGCACCACAGTGACCATGGAGCAGCTGTTCACGGTGCACCACGAGATGGGCCACATCCAGTACTACCTGCAGTACAAGGACCAGCCCGTGTCCTTCCGCGGCGGGGCCAACCCAGGCTTCCACGAGGCCATCGGCGATGTCCTGTCCCTCTCGGTCTCCACCCCCAGCCACCTCAAGGAGATCGGTCTCCTCAGCAATGCCACTGAGGATGAAGGTATGGCAGCCAGCCTGGGCTGGTGGGCGACCTGGGGGGCTCTGGCACTGCCCGTGGTGCTGGGAAGGGTTTGGCACGTGCCAGGAGGGGCTGCAGTTGGGAAATGACACAACCTCTTGTCATCTCCATGGGTCCAAGCACAGCCCCTTTTTATCTCCATGGGTCCAAACACAACCCCTTGTCATCTACATGGGTCTGAGCACAACTCCTTCTCATCTCCATGGGTCCAAACACAACCCCTTCTCATCTCCATGGGTCCAAACACAGCCCCTTCTCATCTCCATGGGTCCAAGCACAAGCCCTTCTCATCTCCATGGGTCCAAACACAGCCCCTTCTCATCTCCATGGGTCCAAACACAACCCCTTCTCATCTCCATGGGCCCAAGCACAACCCCTTCTCATCTCCATGGGTCCAAGCACAAACCCCTTCTTGTCTCCATGGGTTCAGGCAGGACTCATTTTGTCCCCATGGGTCCACACCGAGCCCTCCTCGGCTCCATCCTCCTCACCCCTGAGGCAGGAGGACGCTCTCCAGAGCTTGTCTGTGCTTTTCCCTTCACCACCAGAGCCCAAAGCTGAAAACAGYWCCYTTGTGCTTGACTGGCTTTGACCTTWGCAGCATTCSTCCCTCTCTCACCAAGAARCATCCACCAGTGGGGCTCCCGGYGTGGCACCGTGGAGGTGGCACCCAGTGGTCACCAGAGCAGTGGGCGGACGTTGTGTCACCACGGTAGGGCAGGAATTGTCACTGCCCAGCTTGGCCAGAGCCACATCCCCCCGCAGTGTCCCTCGGTGACACGTCAGAGCAGATGGCAGCAGAGGAATCTGAGCGTTGCCAAAGCTGCCCCGGGCGGCTGCTGGCACAGAGGGGACAGTGCTGGGATCCTCCTGCCGCGTCATTAAATACATTTTATGATGAGAAAGACGTGGCAGCAGCCAAGAGCGTTGGGCTGGCGCTGCACAAACACCACCAAGCAGATGGTCCCTGCCTCAAGCCATCGCTGCCTGGCTTGCCAGCCCTTGGCAGCCAGGCCACCATAGTGATGGTAGCCAAATKCCCCTCAGGGCAGTGCTGCCAACCCCTCTCTGACCCCAGAGCTTCAGCTGGCGCTCCAGCAGATCTTTCTCCAAACTTCCTTCCCCAGGTTTTTTTTTGTGGGGGAAAGTGGATGTCAGCATCCCCCGTGCTGCTCACGGTGTAGTGGTGGCTGTCYTAGAGCTGACTCTGGTTCTGGGTCTAAACCTTCAGAGCCTTTGCAGTGCTGTGACTGCAGATCAAACTCCCTCAATGTGTGGCCCCAGGGTGGAATTGTGAAGATTTACACTGACCACAGACCTTCCCACTGACCACAGACCTTTCCACTGACCACAGACCTTCCCACTGACCACAGTCACTCTGAGAGCTGGGCTAAGGCCAAGTAACCCAGGAAAGACCCTCCACCATCCACCTTTTGGGTCACCCTTTTGGTACCCCCAACCTGGTCTTACAGCCCAATATGGCACTTTCTGGGGTGACCACGCAGCCCTGCTTTCCCCTCTTACCCCACACTGGTCACTGTCATTGTCCCCACTCACTAAAAGGTCCGTATTGCCCCAGGMAGTAGCTGTGGSTACACAAACCTCCTGTGTCCTACACAAACCTCCTGTGTCCTACACAGACATCTCTAGGAGCAAGATCACACATTTCTCTGCCACGTCTGCCCACTCTCTTACCCACTAAAATCTTGTAGTGCTGTCTATGCAGACTCCATCCCAGCCTTATTCAAGATCTGTTTCATGCAGAGAGTGATATCAACTACCTGCTGAAGATGGCCCTGGAGAAGATTGCCTTCCTGCCCTTTGGCTACCTCATCGACCAGTGGCGCTGGAACGTGTTCAGTGGCCGCACGCCCCCAAGCCGTTACAACTACGACTGGTGGCACCTGAGGTAGGGGACAGTCACCAAGAGTGGATGGGGGAGGCTGGGGGAGGTGGTGTGGAAGCTGGGGATGTGCAAGGAAGGAAGGCAGGAAGGAGGAAAGGACAGAAAAAGGGGAAAAGAGCCATGGAGAAGATGGGAGAACAATGGATAGATGGGTGGGTGGGTAGGGTGGATGGATGGGCGGATGGATGGATGGATGGATGGACGGACGGACGGACGGACGGACGGACGGACGGATGGATGGATGGATGGATGGATGGATGGATGGGCAGAAATATATAAAATCATGCTCTAATTGTGCAGATTTCTTCAGCACTGTGTCATTCCTCCCCATTCCTTGACTCAATTCTCCTGACCCCTTGTTATTCCCATGCTAATGTTGTTCTCTGTTGACCACAGAACCAAATACCAGGGTATATGTGCTCCAGTTCCAAGGAATGAAAGCAACTTTGACCCTGGAGCAAAGTACCACATCCCAGGGAACACTCCTTACATCAGGTAGGGGAAGTGTTCACAAGGATTTGGGTTGCAGTGGGTTTGGGATCACCTCTGTGGGCTGCTCCTGCTCCAGACATGGAGATCTCCCAACTTGGCACTACAAATGGTGGGTTGAGCTCTGGGATTTGCTTCCTTCTGTCCCCAGTTTTGACCTTTCTGGGCTTTCTCGGCAGGTACTTCGTGAGCTTCATCCTCCAGTTCCAGTTCCACAAGGCGCTGTGCCAAGCGGCCAACCACAACGGTCCCCTGCACACCTGTGACATCTACAGGTCCAAAGAGGCCGGGGACAAGCTCAGGTGGGGACAGAGGAGGGTCAGGACAATTGCCATGGGCAGATGTGTGCGTGGAGGCTGACGGTGTGCAAAGGAAGGAATGAAGACAGGATGGAAGGAAAAGTAAACTGGAGAAATGGCTTTGAGGCTGGATGGATGGATGGATGGATGGATGGATGGATGGATGGATGGATGGATGGATGGATGGATGGATGGATGGATGGATGGACAGGGATGGACGGATGGA
>NW_026623728.1:262256-268392 GCF_030028575.1 Malurus melanocephalus | reverse complement strand
GGAGTATTAGGAACAGGATTGGGAGTCCTAAATGGAATAAACTCAGAGATACTAATGAATGAATTAGCCACATATTAGCTACAGACCTAACAGATTTGAAGCAGCCCCTGCAATCTTCTCTCCTAGAGTTAGGAAATGGCCAGTGGCAGATTTTAAAAGYATGAGTAGATTTTGCAAAGGCCAACAGCCACGATCATAAACTCATGACAGATGCCCTTGGTGCAGTCCAGTTCAACATTTCATTGGCCCCTCTGCCCCCATTTCTTAGCTCAACCTGCGCCCAAGTTGTGGCTTCCTTCAGTGGACCTGCAGATCTGGGAAAAGCTCAACTATGGCTCCTCCATAGGATATTGCTCTCACAACTCTCCTGACCTCCCTCACCTCTCCCCCTTTCATTTCCTCCTCCAGACAAAATAGCAGATGAGGCACAAGCCAAGGAGTTCCTGTCCGAGTACAACAGCACGGCGGAGGAGGTGTGGAATGCCTACACCGAGGCATCCTGGGCCTACAACACCAACATCACCGAGCACAACAAGAAGATCATGGTATGGGGACAGCCCTGGGGAGGCAGCTGGTACCCAGGGCATGTTTCAAAGGAGCTCTGAAAACTCATAGAGGAGTAACGTTCTCACCCAGGAGGTTCCTTCTCCATGAAAAACATCATGAGGCGCCCAAAAAACGCAGCTGTGGGGAGGGTGACAATCATGGGGTGTTTCTAGAGGTAGCCTGTGTCTTCTCCTCAGAGTAACTCCTCTATTTTCTCTGCAGCTGGAAAAGAACTTGGCCATGTCCAAGCACACCTTGGAGTACGGCGTCAGGGCCAGGCAGTTCGACACCTCCGACTTCCAGGACCAAAGTGTCACCCGCATCCTCAAGAAGCTGAGCATCATCGAGAGGGCAGCGCTGCCCCAGGATGAGCTGGAGGAGGTGAGTGGCGAGGGGCCATCGCCCTGTGTGAAGCTTCTCTCAGAATTTAAGAAGTGCCACTGGGCAGCCAGTCTGCCTTGATAAAGGTGATAGCTTGGTGCTCTTCTCAAAGCCAAAATGCTTGTCTTCAGGGTTTCCCACCCAAARGGTGCCCATCCTGGGCTGCAGCTGGGCCATTTGGGTGACAATGGCACATTTCTTGTTGGCCCCAGGATCTCTTGTATTGACCCCATGTTGCCTCCATTGGGGTCACACTCGGTTTTGGGAAGGACCAGAGTAAAACACCCAAAAACACCTCAGTGGGATGGAGCATTATCACATCTCCAGTGTCAGCAGCGAGGATAACCAGTTTCCAATCTCTGATTTCCCTGGCAGTATAACACCCTCCTCTCAGACATGGAGACCGTGTACAGCGTGGCCAAGGTGTGCAGAGAGAACAAAACCTGCCACCCCCTGGATCCTGGTAAGATCTAACAGGGCGTCCTGTGGGGCCAGGAGAGGGGGATTTTTTTTAAATGGGGCACGAAGAAAGGCCGTGAAGGGTTCTCTCACCTGCTCTGTGATGGCCACTGAGCATCACACTGGGTGTAGAGCTATTCCATAAGTTCAGCCCATCCAACAGCACCAACATGGGTTCACTGCTCTGTTTTAGACCTCACGGACATMATGGCCACCTCTCGGGACTATGACGAGCTGCTCTTTGCCTGGAAGGGCTGGCGGGACGCCTCTGGGAAGAAGCTGAGGGAGAGCTACAAGCGATACGTGGAGCTGAGCAACAAGGCAGCCGTGCTCAATGGTCAGTGCTGTGACCCTAATCCCTTGTGGGTTGGGCTCCTCATCCAACTGGGGTCAAAATCMTAAGGGTGTGGAGGTCCCACCAGCTCCCAGGAGATCTGTTTTGTCACAGATATGGAGAATGTCTGAACAGCAGGACAGACTCTCCGAGGAAGCACCTGTGCCTGACAGCTTCTTCTCTTGCCTTGCCACAGGCTACARAGACAACGGGGCCTACTGGAGATCCCTGTATGAGACACCCACCTTCGAGGAAGATCTGGAGAGGCTGTACGAGCARCTGCAGCCCCTGTACCTCAACCTGCACGCTTACGTGCGCCGAGCSCTCTACAAAAAATACGGCGCAGAGCACGTGAACCTGAAGGCTCCCATCCCTGCCCATCTGCTGGGTAAGGGTTTTTCTTGAGTTAACATCAGCTCTCAGCAGGTGTGGCTGGCTCTGAGCCACGCCAAGGGKGAAGAATGGGCTCTGTTCAGCTCTGGCTGAAAGGAAAAGGTCCCCTGGTGTGAGTTTTTGGAGGACAATCTGTCCCGGGGAAGGGGAGATGCTCTACGTGACCTCTCCTGCATGGATGGGATCCTGCCACGTTGGATTTGTGCAGGCAGGGCAGGGGCCAGACAGGACATGGCAGGGTGATTCTGTGCAGGAGGGAGTTTCTGATTGTTCTCCTCTCCCTTTCTCCCTCCTGACACGTGCCATCCTTCTGTTCTTCCCAGGCAACATGTGGGCTCAGTCGTGGTCCAACATTTTCGACCTGGTGATACCTTTCCCAGATGCCACCAAGGTGGATGCCACCCCAGCCATGAAAAAACAGGTCAGTGCTTCTCCAGGCTGCTCTGGAGAATTCCCTCAAGATCCAGACGCCTTTGGCTGCCAARTGCTCCAGTGCTGCCAAAAAAATTTGTGCCTCATCTGTATTTTCTCCCTGCCTTTCTATGCCAAGACCTGGATCCAGGGTCTTGATGACTGGATCTTGATTTTGATCTTGATCTTGACCTTGATCCAGGGTCTTGATGGCTGGATCTTGATTTTGATCTTGATCTTGATCTTGACCTTGATCCAGGGTCTTGATGGCTGGATCTTGATTTTGATCTTGATCTTGATCTTGACCTTGATCCAGGGTCTTGATGACTGGATATTGATCTTGATCTTGATCTTGATCTTGACCTTGATCCAGGGTTTTGATCCAGGATCTAGCTGACTCCAGAAGATCCCCCTGCCCTGAGCAAGGCTCCTGCAATCATTCCCAGCACCTCAGCATCCTCACCAGGGCTCTGCTCTCTCCCCAGGGCTGGACGCCCAAGAGAATGTTTGAAGAGTCCGACCGTTTCTTCACCTCGCTGGGGCTCATCCCGATGCCGCAGGAGTTCTGGGACAAGTCCATGATCGAGAAGCCGTCGGACGGGCGGGAGGTGGTGTGCCACGCCTCGGCCTGGGATTTCTACAACCGCAAGGACTTCAGGTGCCCACAGGGAGCAGGTGGTGGCCACAGCTGGGGTGGTGCTGTGGTGGCCCTGACGCCTTTGGGTCACAATAAGGGCACGTGGGGTTTTTTTGTGTATTTTGCTCTGTGGCACTTTCTTTGGTACATAAAGTGCTGAAAGGAGCCGCCGTGGTGGATGGAGGGCAATCCCTGCCTGCCATGACTTGTTTTGGAGAGTGGAAAAGCTGCTCAACAGGGACAGGGGATGGGCAGTGTCACAGGAGATGAAGGAGAAGGAAGAGAACAACTCCACAGAGAAGAGGGCCAGACTGGCCTGGTGTCAGATGTGGGGTGGGGATACAGGAAAGGAGAAGGGGAAGGAAGAGGAAGAGGAAGAGGAAGAGGAAGAGGAAGAGGAAGAGGAAGAGGAAGAGGAAGAAAAAAGAAGGAGAAGGAAAAGGAAAATGAAGAAAAAAGGAAGAGGAAGAGGAAGAGGAAGAGGAAGAGGAAGAGGAAGAAGGGAAAGGGAAAAGAAGGAAAGGGAAAAATAGCTCGAGGGGATGTGATGGTTCCCAGAGGTTTTCACCATGGCCCTCCCTTGTCCCCCAACCCCTTTGTCCCATCCAGGATCAAGCAGTGCACCGTGGTGAACATGGACGACCTCATCACAGTCCACCACGAGATGGGCCACGTGCAGTACTTCCTGCAGTACAAGGACCAGCCCGTGTCCTTCCGCGACGGGGCCAACCCAGGGTTCCACGAGGCTGTCGGGGACGTCTTGGCCTTGTCTGTCTCCACCCCCAAACACCTGCACAGCATCAACCTGCTGGACCAGGTCACGGAAAACGAAGGTGGGCTGGGAACAGCTGGAAATGCAGGTGGTCAGGAGGGGCTGGGCAGGGTGAAAAGACTTGGGAACACACACGGTGGCTTTGCACCCATGGAGGGGACAAGAGCTGTTGGGAACACTCAGCTCTGGGGCAGAATAGAGGGAGGAGAGGTGGGTATGGCACTGCCATGCTGATATCTTCATGCTCTGGGCAGAAAGTGATATTAATTACCTGATGAGCATCGCCCTGGACAAAATCGCCTTCCTGCCCTTCGGGTACCTCATGGACCAGTGGCGCTGGAAGGTGTTTGACGGGCGGATCAAGGAGGACGAGTACAACAAGGAATGGTGGAACCTCAGGTAGGATTGAATTCAGACCCTTCTCTGGGGCAAGGGCCTTGGCTCTCACCCCAAATGGGGTTTTTCTCCTTGTGGTCCAGTTGACTGCAATGGGAAGGATGGGAGAACACCCCCTCCCTCTGTCCTCACACCCCATGATTTTCCTCCCCACCTCACCCCACCTCGTCCTCCCCAAGCTGGCCTAACTGTCCCTCTCTGGCCCAGGATGAAGTACCAGGGCTTGTGCCCACCAGCAGTGAGGTCTGAAGAGGACTTTGACCCCGGGGCAAAGTTTCACATCCCTGCCAATGTCCCCTACATCAGGTGAGCCAGCAGGGCTGGGGCACGAGGGRTATCGCTCGCACACATGAGCAGGATCCCCGGTTCAGATGCCAGCGGKGACACATTTTCATGGCTGGAGGGACCTTTTTTCAGGCTCTGGGGACCCTGACAGAGCTTCAGAGGATAATTCTGTATTTGGGGGAATTTCTCTCTAKCTGAGGAAGATGAGCTCATCCACTCTGACAAACATAAAGCACATTCTGGTAGAAATGGCCTTTGCAGGGCTGAAGCAGGTGCAGCTCCAAAGCCACTGATGCTCCTCCAGACCAAGAAGGAGCACCCAGAGGATGAGGGGGATCATGGCCTCTCTTACACAGGGTCCATTCCCATCTCTTCATCCCTCTCCACCAGGTACTTCGTCAGCTTTGTGATCCAGTTCCAGTTCCACCAGGCACTCTGTGATGCAGCCGGGCAYAAGGGTGCCCTGCACACCTGTGACATCTACCAGTCCCAGAAGGCTGGGAAGATCTTGGGGTAGGTGTGTGGACACGGCAAAGCCAAGGCATCGATGGCCCCAAAGACCTTGAAGCCAACCCGGCAAGGCAGGAGGGAGCACAGCCCCTGGTCATCCCATCCCATCCCATCCCATGGATCCCATCCCATCCCATGGATCCTGTCCCATCCCATGGATCCCATCCCATGGATCCCGTCCCATCCCATCCCATCCCATGGATCCCATCCCATCCCACTGATCCCATCCCATCCCCGGGCCGGGAGCTGGGGCTGTGATTGCCGAAGCAGCCACTAGATGGTAGCTGGGCCCCTGGCAGGGGGAAGGCTCTCTACTCCTCCTCCTCCTCCTCCTCCTCCTCCTCTTCCTCCTCCTCCCAGCCCCCAGTTCCTCAGGGAAAACAGCCCCCTTGCTTCAAGAAAAGCACCTGCAGAATTAACCCTTTCACCCAGGGACTGCTCTGCATCAGGCTGGATTCTCTAGGGGGGTTTAATCCATGCAAACCCCTCTTTTCCCCCGAGATAATCATCCTTCCCTGTGCTCTGGGGGTACAGGATTACACACAGGGGATCCTGACATCAGGAACCCTGAGGGAAAGGGAGGGTGTGGCAGCCAAGAGGGTGATGGGGACCGCACTGGAGCTGATTTCTCCTGCTGCAGGGATGCCCTGAAGCTGGGTTTCAGCAAACCGTGGCCTGAGGCCATGCAGCTCATCACGGGGCAGCCCAACATGTCAGCAGAGGCCCTGATGAGCTACTTCGAGCCACTCATGAAGTGGCTGGAGAAGGAGAACCAGAAGAACGGAGAGGTCCTGGGCTGGCCCGAGTACAGCTGGACTCCTTACACAGGTATGCAGGGCCCTGCAGGTCCGTGAGGGGCCAGGGCTGGGATGAGGTGGAGCTCTCTTGGTGCCCCTTGGCCATCCCAAAAATCATGGGGTGTTGGATGCTTCTCCTTGATTCCTCGTGGAGCTGAATCCAAAGGGCATCTGAGACACCAACATGGATCCCATCCCATCCCATGGATCCCATC
>NW_026623728.1:259267-261835 GCF_030028575.1 Malurus melanocephalus | reverse complement strand
ATCCCATCCCATCCCATGGATCCCATCCCATCCCATCCCATCCCATGGATCCCATCCCATCCCAACACTGTCACAGCTGTGGACCCAACACACCCCAGACCCTCAGCCCTGACCACTTCTCTCATTTCCCTCTTTTCCAGCCACTCCAACCCAAGAGGACTCCGGCAAAACTGATTTCCTGGGAATGTCCCTGACCAAAAGCCAAGCCACGGCGGGTGGCTGGGTCCTGCTCGCCCTGGCACTCGTCTTCCTCATCACCACCATCTTCCTGGGTATCAAATTCTCCTCAGCCAGGAGAAAGTCCTTAATCTCCAGCTCAGAAATGGAACTGAAATAAAGCAGCTGCCAGCGGGCAACAGAGACAGGGTACAAGCGTGGGCACTTGGCCAGGCTGGCAACCATGCCATGGGCACACTTTGCCAAGGAAGCCATGGTTCTYCACAACCCAGGACTCCTCTCTCCTATCAGGTCAGACATTCCTTTCCACTATGCAAGAGCCAAAGCAGAGAAGAGCTATTTATTTGTCAATGTCTGCATCAGGGGAAAGAGAAATTCAAGGCTCCGGCAGGCACGGAGCCATCACGAGCTGCCCTTGTGCCCGGGGCTGGAGCTGGTCCAGTCTGGTCACCCACCAGCCATTTCTGACCTGTGGGCAAAGCCACAGAGACTCGAGGGATGGAGGGCAGTCAGGGGAGGGATGTCTGGAGCATATTCCTCCCCCTGGTTTGCCTGCTGCCAGGCTGTTCGCTTGCATGGATGAAAAATAAACCTTTGTCTTGTCACCCTCCCAGCAGCAGCTCAGATTCTTCTTGTGGCTGGGCTGAGGGTTTGGTGGGATGAGAGAGCTGCCACCCCAACCCAGGGCAAACAGAAATCCCTGGGGACCAGCCTGGCTTGGAGGTGACATAACCACAGCACTCCGTCAAAGCTCAGCATCACTTTGCAGCGTCTGCATCTCYCCTGAATCGCTGCTCCCATCAGAGCTGACAGCCCGTGGGTTCACAGCGAAACCCGTGCCCGAGGGAGGGGCTRAATCTGGGCCAGAAATCCCCAAAGTCCAGACACGAACTGTTCAAAGGGCTGGGGGGTCACCGAGCCCGAGCTGGGACCAGGCTGCAGCTCAGCGCTGCTGTGATTCCRGCTCTCAATGACAAATTTACGTAAGAGCCGGGGAGGGGGGTCCAAGGTCAGCGATCTCCTCCTGCCCTCCAGCTCCTGATTATCTGGGGATCAGCTGCTCTCGGCACCCCCCGCCCCGTCCCCCGGCCTCGTCTTTCTTCTGCTTCTGTAAATAAAACTTCGTATTTGTTCTGCGGTGATTAGGTGCAAAACTAATCCCAGGCCGGGGATTATTGCAGCCTTAAAGAGCTGTGATCTGCTGCAGCCCGGAGCGGCTGGGGGAAATGAGGGGATCTGGATGATCCACCCATCCGATGGGCTCTGCCCTCGGCCGGGGGAAGCGGAGGCTCGGCAGAGCTCTCCCCGCACCTGGCAGGCGAGCAGGAGCCAGGTGTCTCCTCGCCCACGCTCGGGTGTTTGTTTGCTTGCCGTCCTCCTCCACCCACGCCGAGGTGACACCGAGATTTTTCTGCCGAGGTCCCCGAGCCCCGCGGCCGCATCCTCATCCTCATCCTCATCCTCATCCTCATCCTCATCCTCATCCTCATCCTCAGTGTCTGTTTTCCATCCCGACACGCCGGGCTCTGTCCTCTCCCCTTTCCTGGCACGGTGAGGATGCCAAATATATTTTCAGCCCCGGTGCAGGTGTGCTCCATCCAGCTCAGCTCCTCGCTGGTAATTTTGAGCTCCTTGGCTCCTTTCTGCCCCATTAGGAGAGGAAAAGAGGTCTCCGAGATCATCAAGATCCTGCAAGTTTCATGAAAATTGCTTTCTGGAGAAGAGGATATAAAAAAAAATAAAAATAGAAAAGAGCCGCGCCGAACGCCGTCACTCAGGGACTGCAACACGGGCTCAGCCCTAATTAGACATCAGAGAATCCACACWGGAGATGAGTTTGGACACGAGGGTGGGTGAGGGTGGACTGAGCTGTGTCCAGAGGTGGACACAGAACCCAGACCATGCAGAACAAAGGCAGACACCGGGCTCCTCCAGGGCAGGTGCAGCAGGTGGGATTGGACAGCAGCCAACCTCGCACACGGGGCCAAGGTCCACGCAGCAGATGGGATGGGATGGGATGGGAATGGGGTTGGACACCGGGATACCTCCGACACAGCTCCAAAGTCCACCCAGGAGACCGGGCTGGACAAGAATTTGTGCCCGTCCAGCCCTGCGGGAGAGTGAAGGTCCCACCCCGAGCTGAACTGGAGCTTTTTGGCTAAAATGGGGGTCCTGGGTGAAACTTTTGAGGGGCAGCAAGGTCCAGCTGGCGCCCCGAGGGCTCTGCCAAGCCGGCAGCAGTGTTTTACAAGATAGCTTTAAACCGAGGATGATTTCCCTTCCCCGTTGTGATAACATCTGGAGAGATTTTGCTGCCTTCTGGCTCCTGCATCATGCTTGCTGCTGAAATTAGGAGGCTCAGCGAAATCACTCCCTAAGGAGAAAAAAAAA
>NW_026623728.1:257360-259092 GCF_030028575.1 Malurus melanocephalus | reverse complement strand
AAGAAAGAAAGAAAAGAAACGTAAAAGCAGGGAAAAGGAGGAGATTCCCCCTCAGAGAACTCCTGGAGGGGAGCTCAGAAAGCAGCAGGTACCGAGCTGCTTTGCACCCCCTGCCTGTACACGAAGCTTCCAGAGAGATTTGCTTTAAAATCACGTGAATTCAAAGCAAGAATTCACCGGCACAGGGCATCAGAGAAATTAATTTTTCATTGTTTTACGTTGATTATCCACCGCAGGAAGGTGGCTGGGGGTTCCCACAGCCCTCGGTGCTGGTGGGGTCTGGCCAAGCCGGGTCTATTCTTAGCTGATGGTGGCCAGGCAGGAGCAGACAGGGTGCACGGGGCCACGTTCCTCACATTCCCCTTCCCCAGGGACAAGGAGCGCCTGCAAACACGCAGCCACAGCTTGGGGCCACCAAAAGGGGCCACCCCGGGCAGAGGAGAGGGGGGAGGTGGTGTGGGAGGGGGTCTCAGGGAGCAGAAGAAGGGATGTGGTGAGCTCTGGTGGGGACTGGGACTCATCCTCAGCCCCTGAGAGCTCTGGTTGGCAAAATCCTTCCCTCCCCAGTGGGGCTGAGGGGGGTAAAGGTGAATTTAAGACCCCAAAATCCCCCTCCTCAAATTCAGCTCAGCCCATGAGGACTCTGGTTGGCACCATCCTTCCCTCCCCAGTGGGGCTGAGGAGGGTAAAGGTGAATTTAAGACCCCAAATCCCCCTCCTCAAATTCAGCTCACCCGCTGAGGACTCTGATTGGCACCATCCTTCCCTCCCCAGTGGGGCTGAGCGGGGTAAAGGTGAATTTAAGACCCCAAATCCCCCTCCTCAAATTCAGCTCAGCCCCTGAGGACTCTGATTGGCACTATCCTTCCCTCCCCAGTGGGGTTGAGCGGGGTAAAGGTGAATTTAAGACCCCAAATCCCCCTCCTCAAATTCAGCCCAGCCCAAGCTAGAATGCCCTGCCCAGGGGGACAGGGACAGATCCAAACCAAGTGACACCTCCACTGTCCCCATGTCCATCGGTGATGGACGGGGGTCACCCTGTGGCCAGCAGGGTCCCACCCTCACCAGGGACGCACCCAGGGGTGCCAGGGGTCCCTCCCCAGCCCCCCAGAGCCCTCACCCTGCACGGGCAGCATCTCCCTGTGCCGGGTGCTCCGCAGAGAACCCCAAAACAGAGGCTCTGCCCGTGTCCCCGTGCTGTCCCCACCCCTCAGTGCCACCCCCTGAGCTGGCACTGTCGCACCCAGCCATCCCAGGTGATAGGGACAGAATTTCCCCAGGACAGAGGTGCTCCTGACCCCTCAAACTGAGCCCCGCAGCCGCTGCCCCCTCGGCACGGCCGCATCCTGCCTTTCCCTGCCTTTCCCTGCCTTTTCCCGCAGCATCACCGTGAGTTATCGCACCCATCCATCCTGCTGGCAGCCCAGTCATGAGCCTTTCCGTGCCTCAGTTTCCCCCGCTGTGCAGCGAGGACGGGCGGGATGCCAGCAGGGATGAGAGGGCACATCCCAGAGCAGAGTCCCCACGGCTTTCCCTGCCACCTGCGAGGGGGAGGTGACTTTGTCAGGAAACACAGTCCGTGACTCGGTTTAATGTCACCGAGTCCTTCCCAGATTTGCAGTCTCCCAGGGCTGGGAAGGCCCGGGCTGATGAGGGTTCAATTTGGCTGCAAATTTTACCGTTGTTTGTTTTGGGTGAGGGTTTTTTCTGTTTGGGTTTTTTGGTGTTTTTT
>NW_026623728.1:251740-254952 GCF_030028575.1 Malurus melanocephalus | reverse complement strand
CCTCCTTTCCCAGGGCAGCCCCTCGCTGAGTGGGTGATAATTTCCTGCGCAGGTTGTAATTTCCTGCACCTTTGGGAAGCACCCAGGTTCTCCTTTGCCCTTGGAAACCAGGTGGTTTCCCACTGATTCCCCAGGGTGTGGGAAGGAATTTTAAATAAAAGGGGGAAAGGAGAAAAACCTCAAAAGCGCTCAATGAGGAGGAAGGGTAAGGGGGAGGGAGAAGTGGAATTGAGTGARGGAGGAGGAGGAGAGCAGGGCAGGGAGAGAGAGGATTACTGTTCAGTTAAATTAGAGGGAGCCCTTCAGCTGCCTTGAACAGCAGGAGAATTTGCCCGAAGACCCCAATTTTTCCAATTTGGGATCAAATGTAAGCACGGGATTAACTGCAAGCATATGCTTAAAACCCAGGGAATTGAAAGAAGTCTGGGCATGAAGTGCTCCCAAGAGGGCASGGAGGAAGGGCATGGACTGGCAGCTGCATGGGATGGACTGAGAGGGCTGTGAGGGGACTGGGAGGGTCAGGGGTGCACTGGGAGGCTCATGGAGCTTAGTAATAATTATTTAAATACTTAAATATAACGTGTATTCGAATACAATATTAGTATTTTAAATATTTGTATTAATAAGTGGAAAGAGAATTACAAGACTGCAATCCATACTCAAGGGCTGTGTGGGGAAAAGGATTTGGGAGAGAGGGTTTGCCATCAGTCCCGTGCCAGAATGAGATCCCCTGGCTGGAAAAAAGGGGATCCAGGGGTGATCCGGCTCTGCAGGGATGGACTGAGGGGACTGGGAGGGTCAGGGGTGCACTGGGAGGCTCCTGGAGCTTAGTAATAATTATTTAAATACTTAAATATAACGTGTATTCGAATACAATATTAGTATTTTAAATATTTGTATTAATAAGTGGAAAGAGAATTACAAGACTGCAATCCATACTCAAGGGCTGTGTGGGGAAAAGGATTTGGGAGAGAGGGTTTGCCATCAGTCCCGTGCCAGAAYGAGATCCCCTGGCTGGAAAAAAGGGGATCCAGGGGTGATCCGGCTCTGCAGGGATGGACTGAGGGGACTGGAAGGATCATGGGATCACTGGGAGGCTCCTGCAGCTTGGTAATAATTCGTAATAATTATTTAAATATTTGTATTAAATATTAAACGTGTATTTGAATGCAATACTAGTATTTTAAATAATAGTAATAATAAGTTGAAAGAGAATGACAAGACTGCAATCCATACTCAAGGGCTGTGTGGGGAAGAGGATTTGGGAGCCACGTGTTGGGATGAGACCCCATGGCTGGAGAAAAAAGGGTCCAAGGGGTCCCACTGCCACACCCGGAGCAGGAAAACCCTTTTGGGGGTCATTGCATCACCCCAGCCCTGCCCCAGACCCAGAGCAGGACAAACTTTTTGGGGATCATTCCACCACCCCAGTCCTGGCAACTCTGCCCTTTCTCACACCCAGAGCAGGACAAACCTTTTGGGGGTCACTGCACCACCCCAGCCCTGCCCTACACCCAGAGCAGGAAAATCCTTTTGGGGGTCATTCCACTGTCCTGGCAGCTGTGCCCTGCCCCATGCCCAGAGCAGGTAAACCCTTTTGGGGGTCATTCCACTGCCCCAGCCCTGACAGCTGTACCCTGACCAACACCCAGAGCAGAAAAACCCTTTTGGGGTCACTGCACCACCCCAGCCCTGCCCCACACCCAGAACAGGGAAACCCTTTTAGGGGTCATTCCACTGTCCTGGCAGCTGTGCCCTGCCCCACACCCAGAGCATGACAAACCTTTCGGGGGTCATTCCACTGCCCCAGCCCTGCCCCACACCCAGAGCACAAAAACCCTTTTGGGGGTCATTCCACTGTCCTGACAGCTGTGCCCTGCCCCATGCCCAGAGCTGTGCTGGTGTCCCCACACCCCGCTCTGGGGACCCTGCTGGCACGTGCCCTCACCACCAGACACGTCCGTGTCCACGTGATGCCTCCACGAACATCCCGGACTGATTTATGGGATGAGAGGAGGGCAAGAGGCCAAGCTTAAATCCTGCCTGCCCGATGATTAATAATCATAATTACTATGATATTAGCCGTAGTAGCAATAGTTCYCTTTCCCCCTGCAGCGCTGGTCATCCAGGAATCTCAGAGAGGTTTCACCAGGCCAAGTGACCAATGTCCCTATTTTCTGGAGGAAATTGCGGCACGGAGCTGTCTCCCTTGAGTCACACAGTATATCAACAAGAAAACAGGGAAGGCAGGAGCCTGGACTCTGTGTCCCTCTCCCTCCCCCACGCTATTAAGCTGCATCTGTGTAATATAGAGCAAAACATCCTCCACGACTCGCAGTAAATCACAGCAGAGGCAGTGTGCAGAGTGGATGGGGGGAGATAATGGGTTTTTCACCCTCTTCAACAATAGAGCAAGTTTTTCTTTGCTGGGGAATGCTGACTTCTCTGAGAGATGGAGATAAAAACAGCACTGAAGGCACTGAAATCAGCCTGGAAAAGGGCACCTGTCTCTGCTTGGCACTTGCCTTGCTGGCCCAGGGCAAACCGTGCTGTGGGTCCAGTGCCCCCCAGGCGTGGGCATTACTGAGGTACGCTGGAATATTAATTGAAAATCCCAGCAAAACACTTCTGCTGATGATAATGGACCGTAATCCTCTTAGACCAATTTCATGCCTGAAAAATCATGCATAACCAAATAATAATAGGAAGCCCCTCAGCGGACACTGTCCTGAGCGGTGGACACAGGAGAAGAGGGTCGGCCAGAGAGGATTTCTCAGGAAGGGAAGGGAATTGGTCCCCTTGGCCTTCACCCCTGGGGTGGGCAGGAGAAAACTGAGTTGAGTCTCGGTCTGAACATCTGTTCCAGCAGGGCAGCGGCACCGGGGGACCCCACAGAGACCTGGGGACCACCAGGACCCCGTGTCCTACAGAGCCATGGAAAATCTGGTGATGCCAGAACCCTGGAATGTCCTTCAGTCTCCGTGTCCCTCAGAGTTCCCAAGACCCCTGGACTCTCCATGTCCCCCAGAGTTCTCAGGATTCTTGGAAGCTCCATGTTCCTCAAGGATCCTCCGTGTCCGCAGAGCCCTGTGCCAGGCAGGGTTCCCCCCATGCCAGACCCCTCCCCAAAACAAGCCAGCCCCCCCTTCCAGCTCGCCCCGTTCGCCCCTTCAGCACCACCACGAGTGGACAGCGCCGGGTGCGGGACCCGG
>NW_026623728.1:244660-250486 GCF_030028575.1 Malurus melanocephalus | reverse complement strand
CCCCCGCCCCGCGCCCCGCCCGGAGCCCCCTCCCCACCCGCGGGGCCGCTGCTGGACGGGGCCGTGCGAGTGCCGGTCCCGGGGATACCGGGGTGTCCGGGGGATCCCCGGGGGGCTCCGGGGGGTGCGCGCTCCCCGGCCCGCAGCTGTTGCTGCTGACGGCTCCCCCGGAGCCTCCGGCGGGCCGGGGCAGCGGTGACTAAGCACTTTGGGGGATTTCTACTCTTATTATTTTATTCTATTATTTTCTCCCGCTTTCGAGCGGGTCCTCCCCCCCCTTCTCTCCCCCGCTTCCCCCTCCCCATCCTCATCCTCCCCGGCCGCCCCCGCCCGGGGCCGGGCGCGGCAGGGCGGGCGGAGGGGTTCCCCCTTCCGGCCACCGGGAGCATGGGAGCCCCGGGCCGGCTGCTTTCCAGAGCTCGGTCAGCCCTGGGGTGAGGCGGAGCGGGGCCGAGCGGTGCCGGGCCGTGCCGCGCCGCTCCGGGGCCGGGCCCCGCTCCCCGTTCCCCGCCTCGCCCGCGGCAAGTTCCGCCGCTCCCGGGGCGCGCCGAGCGCAGCGGGGCGATGCCGGTGCGCCGGGGCCATGTGGCCCCCCAAAACACCTACCTGGACACCATCATCCGCAAATTTGAAGGACAAAGTGAGTACCGCACCCCTCCGGTGCCGCTGCGCTCCCCCCGCGGCCGGGGCGGCCCCCCCAACTTGGGAGCACAGCGGGGACAGCGAAGGGGGACGGCGGGAGGGTGTCCCCGGGGAAACGGAGGAGCCCCTGTGACCTGCCGAGGGGGGAGAGGGGTGGGCGACAGCCAGGCGGTGTCCCCGCGGGTATTTATAGACAGGGCGACACGGGGAACGAGCGATCGCAGCCGCGGTGTTTCCCCGGGGGTTGGGGACACTGGGGACACTGGGGACACCCGCACGGTGTCCCCCAGGGCTGGGGGGCTGTCCCCGGGCTGCCGGGGAGGGGGTCCCGGCCGGCTGGGCTGGGGGACAGGGTGTACCCCAGCGCAGTCGGGCTCGTTGCCTGTTTGCCTTCAACTCTGCGCTCTCGGCGCCGCCGTCCCCGGTGAAATGTTGCCATTTGCCGTCGCTCCGAGTAATCCCTTTATGTGAATTTTTTGGGGCTGGTTTTCGTGTCGGATAAGGCGAGCAGTCCGTGCACATCGGGGAGCGCTGGGGTTTGCGTGTGGCTGGGTGGGGGCGCGGGGGTTCCGCTCCCACCCTCCGGGCACCCTGACGGGGCTGGGTCCCCCCTACAATGATGGGAGGGGGCCGGGGGATTGGGGGGGTCCCAAAAATTGAGCTCGGGGTGCTGCTGCGGGGTGCTGGGGCTGTGCTCCCCACATTGCCCCGGCTCATTTTGGGTTTCCCGGGTGGGCGAATTCCCCGGCGCTGCCGTCCTTGCCGGATCTGCTCCGCCTGGCCTGGCGGTGACTGACGTGACCCTGGGGATGGAAAGTGAGAAAAACTGTCCCTGGTTGCTATCAGCTCCCCCTGGGAAGCGGCGGCTGGGGAGCAGCGGGGCCACACGGTGAGGTGTGACAGCGGGGACACGGCCAGGCCCCCTGCTCCCTGCCTGCGCTCTGCCAGCCATGTCGGGCACCAGCTGGCTTCTGCCAAAACATCACCCCACGCTCCCCCGCGGCAGTTTCGTGCTGTGACAGGTGTTGGGAGACACAAAACCGGCACACCTGATCCATCTCTGTGCAGGCAGTGAGTTTTCAGTGAGTGCTTGTGGGTGCCTTCACCCCCAACCCCGCAGCTCCTGCTGAGTCCCCACTGCAACCGGAGAGGCCCCAACTCTCCCCAGTGCAGAACCCTCGCACTGTGGCACCGAGGGAAAATCTGCAGGTGAGGGCAGAGCAGAAAGCAAATTGAGGGTGGAAATACCCCCAAGGAGACGTGGCTCTGCAGCTCCTTSCCGTGCTGGTCTTGGTGACATCTCTGCGCTCAGCACAGCGCGCTCCGGCGCCCTGCCAGCCCTGTAAATCCTGTCCTGCGCCATCCCAGCCCGGAGCCAACACTGGATGGGGACACTCAGGTGGGGAGTGTGCCCCACCCCGGAGCAGGGCTTTGGAGAAAGTCCCCTCCTTGTGCCGCCTTCCTGGCAAAGCAATTTGGGTATGGAAAGATCAGGAAGGAGGAACTGGGGAACGTTTGTCTGTGATGGTTTGTGCTGTTTGCAGCGTCGGCACCGGCGTCAGCCTTGCGTGGGAAAGGGAAAGGTTCCGGGGTGGGAATCCCCCAAAAAGGGCCACCAAGGGGCTGTCAGAGGGTGGGATGGAGCAGGAGGCTTGTGCAGCGTCTCTGGGGTTACTGGTTTTACTGGGAGAGCTGCGGGTGGAGAGCTGRACGTGCCTGGGCGCTCGGGGCCGTGGCTGTGCAGAGGTTTCTCTTGCTTTGGGGTGAAATTCCCGGTAGGGCTGGAGTGCAGCAGGGTTCTGGAGCTCGCAGGCTGCAGATGCCATTCCTGGGTAATCCAGGAGATTAATTGGGGTCTGGGCTGGGAGGCAGCTCCAAATGGACCCTCTGCTCAGATCTCCTCCGGCTCCAGCCCAGAGCTGGTGCCAAATGCTGAGGGAGGTGGTGCTGGCGGGACATGGCATCCATCCCTTCAGCATCCAGCCCCCATCACATCCCAGCAAATCTGTCCCAGAGCCCAGCACTGCCCAATATCCTCGGAAAAAAAATCCCAAAATCAAACCAAATCAATGCTCACCCCCAAGAAAAGGATGGAGGTGGCTCCATTTGGGCTCGATGGTGTGGGCTGTGCTGCCTCACACCCTGGGGAGGCACAGCCTGGCCCCAGCCCAGCCCAGGCTGCTGCAGGACCAAGGGAGAATGGGACAGCATCACTCCCTGCCTCAGTTTCCCCTTTCCTTCACTCGAACACTTTTCTTTTTGAGCACARGGGCCACAAAGCCCGGCAGGGTCTGGATTTCACCTTCTGTGCCCAAARGCACAATTTATCCTGTAAAACATTCGGGGAATCATTTACGTGATGGGTTTCACCCCTGCTTCCCGTGAGCCTCACGCTCACTCCTCCTCTTGCCCCTTGCCTGACTTCAGTCAAATCTGAGCAAGGGTGGAAAGTCTCTGAGATAACGGAGGTTCCTGATAAGCTCCTGGGAAGGGACAGAGGCTGCAGTTCTCCCCTCTGCCTGCAGTGCCGGTCAGGGACAGATTGCCCATAAATTAGACAGCAGAGAGTCCCCACATGCCAGTGGTGAGATGTCAAGGCTGCACAGATTGCAAAAAGTGCCTCTGCTGAGAAACCCCTCTGTGGGGCCTCGTGTTCCCGTGAAATTGGGGGATCCCTGAAGGGCAGAGCAGTCCTGGGGTGGTGTGGGCTGAGCTCGGCCACTTTCTCCCCAAACTTGTCACCAGTGTCCCCCAGCAGGTGCCAGCTCCCCACTACCCTCAATCCATCCCAAATCTTTTTAGGTGCCCACAGCCCCTCTCTCTAAAGCCTGCTGCTCTCCTGCTCTCCCCACAGACCGCAAGTTCCTCATTGCCAACGCCCAGATGGAGAACTGCGCCATCATCTACTGCAACGATGGTTTCTGCGAGATGTTCGGCTACTCACGTGTGGAGGTGATGCAGAGACCCTGCACCTGYGATTTCCTCACCGGCCCCGACACCACCAAGAGCTCCATTGCCCAGCTCACCCAGGCGCTGCTGGGCTCCGAGGAGTGCAAGCTCGAGATCCTCTACTACCGCAAAGACAGTAAGAGGAGCTTTTTGGGGTGATCCAGAGGTGGGAGGTGTCACCTGCTGTGGGTTTGGGCTGTGAGAAACAGCCCAAAGAGAGTAAGAGGAGCTTTTTGGGGTGATGCAGGGGTGGAAGGTGTCACCTGAACTGGGTTTGAGCTATGAGAAACAGCCTAAAGACAGTAAGAGGAGCTTTTTGGGGTGATCCAGAGGTGGGAGGTGTCACCTGCTCTGGGTTTGGGCTGTGAGAGGGCAGAGGTGGAATATTTCACCTTCCCTGAATTTGGGCTATAAGAAGCCACTGGTGGAAGGTGTCACTTGCCCTGGGTTTGAGCTGAGAAGTCAGAGGTAGAAGATGTCACCTGTCCTGAGTTTGTACTGTGAAAAACAGCCCAAAGACAGTAAGAGGGGCTTTTTGGGGTGATGCAGGGGTGGGAGGTGTCACCTGCACAGGGTTTGGGCTGTGAGAAACAGCCCAAAGAGAGTAAGAGGAGCTTTTGGGGGTGATGCAGGGGTGGGAGATGTCACCTGCTCTGGGTTTGGGCTGTGAGAAACCACTGGTGGAAGGTGTGGGTTTGAGACTGTGAGAAGTTTGGACTGTGAGGAACAGCCCAAAGAGAGTAAGAGGCACTTTTTGGGGTGATCCAGGGGTGGAAGGTGTCACCTGTCCTGGGTTTGGGCTATGAGAAGCCGCTGGTGGAAGATGTCACCTGCCCTAGGTTTGAGCTGAGAAGCCAGAGGTAGAAGATGCCACCTGTCCTGAGTTTGGGCTATAAGAAGCCAGTGGTGGGAGGTGTCAACTGCCCTGGATTTGGGCTGTGAGAAACAGCCCRAAGACAGTAAGAGGCACTTTTTGGGGTGATCCAGAGGTGGGAGGTGTCACCTGCCCTGGATTTGGGCTATGAGAATCCAGTGGTGGAAGGTGTCACCTTCCCTAGGTTTGGGCTTTGAGAGGGCAGGTGTAGAAGATGTCACCTGCCCTGAATTTGGGTWGTGAGAATCCAGTGGTGAGAGGCAAACAGGATCTGATGCTGCCAGGGCACCAGGATTGCACCCTGCTCAGGGCTTTGCTGAGAGCAAATCCCCAGTGGCTCCTGCTGGGATGGAGCCATCTCTGCTGTGACAGAGCACATTGGCACCTCGAGGATGTTGCCAGATTTTTTGGGAACCAGTGAGCCCTTGAGAGTGGCTCAGAGCTCCTGGGACAAACAACAGCATTGATTGTGGGTTCCCTGCACCAAAAATGAGAATCCAGTGGGAAATCCATGGAGGAGCCAGGCTGGGACTGGAGGTCTCACTTTGAGATTAGATGAGACAGAGCCCCCATCTCTGCTGAGAGTGGCTGAACCAACAGCCTCAGAGCTGCCTTTCCAGCGAGCAGGATGCGCCTGTGCGTGCACAGATGGAATTACATTAAGATGAAAATGAAGCTTTGATGGAAAATACGAGTGATTAGTTCTAATACGGCAGGAAGTTAAATAAATATTTAGCGCTTGATGCTGCAAAACAGCAGTGGCCAGGGCTCCCAGGGGCAGGGGAATGCGGCTCTGGTGCTCATGGGAGGTTAAAAATAYGAAGTGTTTCCTTTTTTTAACCTGTGGAGCTTTCCCATCGCTTCAGATTGTGTCGATGGGGGCTTGGCCTCAACGTGGGGCTGCAGCCGCTCAGAGGAGAACCGTGGAAACAAAAAGAAGGAGCAGGCTGGAACTCTGGCTCCCAGCCCAGCACCCTATCTTGGGGGCTGGCTGCCAGGTGCCCTGGCCTCCCTCCCAGCCCCAATCTGCCGGGCTGGCATCCAGGTGCCAGGGTGTCAGTGCTGGAGTTGGTCACTGGCAGCACCTCTGTGTGTTATCCCGGTGTTATCCCGGCACAGCCTGACCCTGAGCGGTGCCAGGATGGGGCCACTCGGTCGAGGTTCTTCCTGTAGGGTGGAAAAGGGGCTGGGAGTGGTGCCAGGGCTGGGTTCAAGCCCCTCTGGGCAGTGGCAGGGTCTGGCTGGAGCCCAGAGCAGCGCGGGAGATGCACAGTGTGGTGGCACACGCTGTGCCCTGCTCTGTCCCAGCGCTGGCCGTGGCAAGGACAGCGTGTCAGCCCTGTCCCATTCCCTCCCTCGGG
>NW_026623728.1:238579-244367 GCF_030028575.1 Malurus melanocephalus | reverse complement strand
GGGACAATTCCCCATCCTGTCCCATTCCCTCTTTCCCTCGGGACAATTCCCCATCCTGTCCCATTCCCTCTCTCTCTTGGGACAATTCCCCATCCTATCCCATTCCCTCCCTCCCCGGGGACAATTCCCCATCCTCTCCCCGGGCACACTTTGATTTTGGAGCCCAATCCATCACATCCTCCCTGCTTTGAAGCATTCCTGCCGGGCTCACGGGATGCTCAGCGCTGTCCTTAGAGCCCTGCTCTTCCTCTAGGCCATGGGGAACTCTCAGTGCAGCTCTGAGCTGTTTTCTTCTCTTTTTTTATTAAAAAAAAAATGAAAAAGCCCAGAAGCAAACCCTTCATGTCTATTTTTAAAACCCAACCCCACCAGCAGCGTGGTTTCCAATTGTTTCCCCCCAGCACTCAGCCTKCGACCGCTCAGCCCTTTATAAATGGGTTTTATCAGCAAAGAAAAGGCTTTTGCATTATAGGGAGCTGCTGCTTAATTAGCCAGCGGAGCTCGGAACCCGCCTGTCCTCCTTTTCAGAGCGGCAGCACCAATCTCCAGCCTCGAGCTGCTGTTTATGACTGCGGTACTGCCGGCTCTGCAGCTCGCGGGGCTGTTGGCTCGCTGCTCCGGCTGAGGGAGGCAATGATCTACCCAAAATCTGGGAATGTTCTACCCAAAATATGGGATTGTTCTACTCAAAATAGGGGAATGATCTACCCAAAATATGGGAATGATCGACCCAAAATCTGGGAATGATCGACCCAAAATCTGGGAATGATCGACCCAAAATCTGGGAATGTTCTACCCAAAATATGGGATTGTTCTACTCAAAATAGGGGAATGATCTACCCAAAATATGGGAATGATCGACCCAAAATCTGGGAATGATCGACCCAAAATCTGGGAATGATCGACCCAAAATCTGGGAATGTTCTACTCAAAATGTGGGAATGTTCTACTCAAAATATGGGAATGTTCTACCCAAAATATGGGAATGATCTACCCAAAATATGGGAATGATCGACCCAAAATCTGGGAATGATCGACCCAAAATCTGGGAATGTTCTGCTCAAAATATGGGAATGTTCTACCCAAAATATGGGAATGATCTACCCGAAATCTGGGAATGTTCTGCTCAAAATATGGGAATGATCGACCCAAATATGGGAATGTTCTACCCAAAATCTGGCAATGTTCTATTCTGCCCGAAATCTGGGAATGATCTATCCAAATTATGGCAATATTCTATCCAAAATATGGGAATGTTCTACTCAAAATATGGGAATGTTCTACTCAAAATATGGGAATGTTCTACCCAAAATATGGGAATGATCTACCCAAAATATGGGAATGATCGACCCAAAATCTGGGAATGTTCTACTCAAAATGTGGGAATGTTCTACTCAAAATATGGGAATGTTCTACCCAAAATATGGGAATGATCTACCCAAAATATGGGAATGATCGACCCAAAATATGGGAATGATCTACCCGAAATCTGGGAATGTTCTGCTCAAAATATGGGAATGATAGACCCAAATATGGGAATGTTCTACCCAAAATCTGGCAATGTTCTATTCTGCCCGAAATCTGGGAATGATCTATCCAAATTATGGCAATATTCTATCCAAAATATGGGAATGATCTACCCAAAATATGGCAATATTCTACCCAAAATATGGGAATGTTCTACCCAAAATATGGGAATGTTCTACCCAAAATCTGGGAATAATCTACTCAAAATATGGGAATGATCTACCCAAAATCTGGGAATGATCTACCCAAAATCTGGGAATGATCGACCCAAAATCTGGCAATGTTCTAYCCAAAATCTGGCAATGTTCTACCTAAAATACGGCAATGTTCTGCCCAAAATCTGGGAATATTCTACCCAAAATCTGGCAATGTTCTATTTTGTCCAAAATCTGGCAAWGTTCTACCCAAATGCGGTCAATATTCTATCCAAAATCTGGCAATATTCTACCCAAAATCTGACAATGTTCTACCCAAAATCTGACAATGTTCTACCCAAAATCTGGCAATGTTTTACCCAAATTCTGGCTGCTTGGTCCCCTCCCACATGGCCACGCTGCCATTTCCTGATTTTGAGCAGAGCCAAAAGGGTGCCCACAGCGAGCTCAGCTCCGAAATGGAACCAGGAACCAAAACAGGACCAGCCCAGCCGAGGCAGTTTTGTCACACCGACCCCAAAAAAGCCTCAGAGAGAGGGAAGAGTCCATTCCCRGCGCCTGTGGGCTCTAATCCCCAGCTCAAAGCTGGCAGATCAGTGAAAAGTGAATTTCCTTACAAGATGTTCCGCAGCTGGAAGTGCCCCAGACAGGGGGGTCAGCACGGGATCAGCTCCTGCCGCAGCGAGGGGACACTCTGGGGCGAGCTGGGATCCTCCAGCACCCCTGAGGATGGAGATGTGGRGCTGAGCTGAGCCCAGGATGGGTTTTTTTCACTCCTCAGGGGTAATGGGTTTGGCAGTGAAGCCACTGGCAAGGGTGGGAGGTGGCCACAGGTGTGAGTGGCACGGTGTTGGCACGGCCTGAGCAGCAATTGGTGGCACTGTCTCTGCTGAATCTGCACCAAGGTGATGCTGATGGACAGGGTGTGGCCACCAACTTGGCTTGCAGAGGGGGCTGAGGTGCGTTTTGTCACCCCCAGGTATTGATCCGGCATCCCTCTGGTTCCTGGGGGTCAGAACATCGTTCTACCTGCACCCAAATTATCCTTCTGGGGTTCTGGGGGGTCAGAGAATCCTTGCATTTGCACCCAAATTATCCTGCTGGGGTTCCAGGGTCAGAGAATCCTTGCATTTGCACCCAAATTATCCTGCTGGGGTTCCAGGGTCAGAGAATCCTTGCATTTGCAGCCAAATTATCCTGCTGGGGTTCTGGGGATCAGAGCATCCTTCTCCTTGCACCCAAACCGCCCTGCTGGGGTTCTGGGGGTCAGAACACCCAGACCACCCTGCGTGGGTTCTGGGGGTCAGAGAATCCTTCCACCTGCACCCAGACTGCTCTGCTGGGCTCCTGGGAGTTGGAGCATCCTTTTGTCTGCACCCAAATGGCCCTGCTGGGGTCCTGGGGGTCAGAGGATCCAGACCACCCTGCGTGGGTTCTGGGGGTCAGAGAATCCTTCCACCTGCACCCAGACTGCTCTGCTGGGCTCCTGGGAGTCGGGGCATCCTTTCATCTGCACCCAAATGGCCCTGCTGGGATCCTGAGGGTCATAGCACCCAAACCGCCCTGCTGGGCTCAGAGCATCCTCCCACCTGCACCCAAATCATCCTGTTGGGGTTCTGGGGGTCAGTGTCCTTGCATTTGCACCCAAACTGTCTTTCTGGGCTCCTGAGGGTCAGAGCATCCTTCTACCTGCACCCAAACCATCCTGCTGGGGTTCCTGAGGATCAGAGAATCCTTTCACCTGCCCCAAACTGCTCTGCTGGGGTCCTGGGGGTCAGAACATCCAAACCACTGTGCTGATCTTCTGGGGATCAGAGCATCCTCCCACCAGCATTCAAACTGCCCTGCTGTGGTTCTGGGGATCGGAGCACCCAAACCACCCTTCTTGACTCCTGAGGGTCAGAGCACCCTAAGAGACAGGCTATGGTTCTGGGGATCGGAGCACCCAAACTGCTCTGCTGGGCTCCTGAGGGTCAGAGCACCCAAACCACCCTGCTGGGCTTGGCTCCTCCTTGTGCCACATTCTGCTGGGTGCCCTCAGCCACCTGCCCCTCCTGCTTTTCCCTCTGCACTGCTGCTTCCATCCAGCGAGCTCTGTGAGCACGGGAATCCCTGCCCTGCCTGGCTGCACAGGGGATCCTCCACGCTGCTCATTTTACTTAATAAGGTCATTTTTGCTGGTCCCAGCAGGTTTCAGTCTCCCAATGCCCTGCTGGGTGTGGGGAGAGGGGCTGGGGCAGACACAGGGGGACACAGACCTGAGTGAGGGTCCCGAGGGTGACCCATCTCCCCCTGGCTCAGGCTCTGCCTCCATTATTTCCCACCCCACCACGGGGATTTGCATTGGGGCCTGGCAGCAATTTTCTCTTTCCTTTGAAGTTTTACCCAGTCCCAGACACTGATTTATCCCAGGATGGGAACACGGCTCAGCCCTCTGAGCATCTCTCAGGGTTTTCCAGCTGTCCCTATGTCACAGCCCCACTGCCATCGCTGTCCCCGTCCCCTCCGTGCCCTTCCCAGCCCCTCTCCTCCTCTCCTTTATATAATACCACTGTAGATTTAGCCACTCTGCCATGAGACCCTGCAGATTAAATCTCCCTGGCTGCAGAGAGAGGGGGAGGGCAGGCCTGGCTAAGAGCTTGGAGCACAGATTAATAGCTCGATTTTATTTTTTAATATTCATAACAATACGGGTTTGTGTCCRGCTCTCGGAAACCCCCGTGTCCCGTTGATTAGTTTAATGCTGATGATACCCACAAATGCATTAACCACTGCTGGCTGCRGGGGATCAGAGGGACAGGGAGGGGAGGGCCTAAAAATGACATTTTTAATGTTATGAAGTGCTGGTTTTTATCAAGGTCAGCCCACGAGGTGGGTCAGAAAGAGCAAACCCCGCTGGCTCAGTTTGGGGGAAGCTGGGCTGGGTGCTGGGAGATCAAACCCAGGATTTAAGGAATGAGTTGATTTTTCAAGCCCAGCACATTGGAACCCTTCAAACCGTGTCACACCCCACCCAGCCAGCTTTTTCTGCACCCCTTAGGCTGGGTTTCACCCCAATTGGGCACAGGGACCCTCACAGAGCACAGGCAGGTTGTGAATGCCCCCAGGGCTCCTCCAAGAGATCATTTGGTGGCCGGATAAAATTAGATGGATGGAGACAGATTAGCTGAACAGCTGAAGGGAAGAGACAGGCAGATGGATGGGGACAGTGGATCGAGGAACGGGGATGGGAGGGCAGGTCTGGGGTCCCTCCTGGGGCTGCTGGTGCTGCAGAAAGTCAGGGGTGGCTGATTTTTGGGAAGAAGGATGGGGATGTTCAGCATTTAGGCTGGCTCACCACAGGGAAACTGAGTCAGGGCAACTGCAGAGCTGGGAGTGCCCCAAATCCCGGCTGCCCAGAGACCCCAAATCCCAGGGGAATGTGCTGTCTGGAATGTTCTGAGAATGTGCTGCTCCCATCCCTGGCAGCCCCTCACTCCCGTGACACCTCCGTGGTGTTGATGTGGGTCTGAGCACTGAGATCCTGCCATGCAGGGCTGTCCCAAATGGGGCCATTTTTGGGGTGATTCCCCCTGCTTTTGGAGGGTCTCACACCCAATTAACTTTTGGCCAACCCCGAATTGGCTGGGCAGTTGGACCGGATTATTGCTGKAGCTCCCTTCCAACAGAAAAAGTCGATTTTATTTAATTTGAGAAGGGATCAGCGGGGGGCTCGCAGCGACATTGGCCAGGGCTGCTCAAGCTCAGCACCTCCCAGATTTTCAGGATCAAACCAGGCACCAGCTGCCACCCAAACCCAGCCCCAGCCACCTCCAGCTGCTCCTTCCACCCCTCCAAATGCATTTCAGTGGGCCCAATTTTCAGCTGTTCAGCACTGGCCACGGGATTAACCCTTTCCCTTTCCTGCCAGGATCTCACTCCCCTGAGAATATCTCCTCCCTGTGCATTGGAGGAAATTAGGAATGAGATGGTGCAGGAATTCAGGAGGGCAGAGCAGGATTGGGCTCTCTGGATCTGAATTTCCAGGGGGAAGCATGGATTTAACAATTGCCCATGCCAATGAAAAGTGTGGGCTCCACGGTTTTATTTTATATAAAAAAAAATTA
>NW_026623728.1:226568-237590 GCF_030028575.1 Malurus melanocephalus | reverse complement strand
AAAGAAAAGAAAAGAAAAGAAAAGAAAAGAAAAGAAAAGAAAAGAAAAGAAAAGAAAAGAAAAGAAAAGAAAAGAAAAGAAAAGAAGGAATCCTGGCCGCTGGGGTCTTTAAATAGATTTCACCAAATCCATTTCTTTCCCGTTCTTGCGCCTGTGTGTGTGTCCGTGTATGTGCACATCCCTGACGTCACGGCAGATTTTGAAGTTGCCCGATGCCGGCCATCTGCTCCTGATTACGGGAGGCCCTGAGCTCCTTAAAATTATACGCAGAAAGGCCAACATGCCCCTCCCGGCTGGAGCGCGGCCACGGCCGGAGCGGGAGAGCACCGGCAGYGCATCCCTGCCCGAGCCGCTAATCCCTGGGGATCGGAGCAAAGGCGACATCGGGGATCTKCACGGGCCAAAAACCGCCCTGCGAGGAGATGGTTTGGGTTCCTGCCGGCTGGAGTGGTACCCGGGTGCTCCATCACCTCTGGGGGGGTTGGGACAGGAGCCTGGGGATGCTCAGGTGGGATTCAAGGGGTCCTGCTGCCAGCAAAATCAGCAGACTGCTCAGGGAAGGGACTCACAGCCCTCAGATAGGGTTTTTTTGAGGATTTGGTGGGAATAAAGCTGGCAAAGGAGGTGGGAACCTTCGCTCAGCGCGTTGGGAAAGACCTGCGGGTGTTTTCAGTTGTTGCCGCACAAAAAGAGCCGCAGGGTCCAGCTGACACCCAAGAGAAAAATCCCTATGGCAAATTCGGGATTCTCCTCGCAGCCTCCATCACTCCCAGGACAGCGATCCTGCCCTTGTGCCCSMTTTGTGCCTCAGTTTCCCCACARYAGGATGAGGTTGYGCCTGACCAMTCCATGSCARCGCCTTTAGGGGATGTCCTTGGGGCCGTCACACTGACCCCACCCGGCCCTACTGCCTGCACCCCGCCCCCAAAAACTGCCTGGTGRTTGCAGGGCAATTAACCGCAGCGTGATTACGAGCAGGATGCTTAATGAGGTTAAACCACTACCTGGGACTTCCTGAGTTCTTAATTACTCACTCTTTAATTGCTGCTCACAAGTACATTAATATAAATGACTGTCTGGGACAGAAGAAAAAAGATGTGATCAGTGTGATTGGGATGCTTCAGGGATGTGGGACTTTCCAGAGGGGATTATACCCATCAAAGTGTTTTAAAGTGTTCGGGAGGAGGGGTAGAACTTCCCCTGCAGCCCCCCTGAGCCTTTTTCTGCTCGGCAGCCTCGTGTTTCCGCTGCCTGGTGGATGTGGTGCCCGTGAAGAACGAGGAAGGCGTCGTCATCATGTTCATCCTCAACTTCGAGGAYCTGGCGCAGCTCATCGCCAAAAGCTCGGGGAGGAGCCTGCACCACCGCCTGTCGCAGAGCTGGAACAAAGGTGGGTGTCCCGGGGGTCGTGGGAGAGCAGAACAGCATCCTCAGGACCATCCTCATCCTCAGGACCATCCTCATCCTCAGCAGCATCTTCATCCTCAGCACCATCCTCATCCTCGGCACCATCCTCATCCTCGGCACCATCCTCATCCTCGCGGTTTTCTCGGCGTTGGGGTTGGAGGATGCGCCCGCGACGGGGCAGGATCCTGCTCGGGATGGGATTTTGGGATTTTGTGGTTTTGCTGCTCAGGGCTCTGGTCCAACCAAACCTCAGCTGAGTAGGAAAACACTGCTGGGGTCAGCTGTGCTCCCCTCGCACTTCCCGAAATCCCAGAGAYTTGGGAATGGGGCTGGGGGCTGATTCTCTGTGTGAGATGGTGAATTTTTATCAGCTCATAAAAGCTGCGAGTGGAGCCGTGGAATCCCTCCGTGAAGCCCCCACATTGCTGGATCTTTTCTGTATTTAAACTGGAGGTGCTGGTGTGGGACAGGACCTGTGTGTGGGGTCACATTTGRTGTCACCAGGAGGTGCAGGGGACATTTGGTGTCACCAAGAGCTGTGGGGATGTCCCTGCAGGTGAATGGCACCAGGATTGCTGCACTGCCCTCACTTTGGGCCGTTCCCCGCTCTCCCAGACTCATTCCAGGGTTTCGTGAGGAGTTTGGAAACAGTGGAAAACTCCAATTCCCTTTTTTGGGAAGACTGGATCAAAGGGAAGCCGCGGTGAGGCTCTCTAGGGGATATTCAGGGATGCAGATGTTAAACCTGACAAAGAGCTGCAGCTTCTAAATCTCCTCTTTCCATGCATCCCTCAGTGCTGGTCACYTCTCCTGGAGCCAGGGGAATAATCCCACATCTGCCTTCATGAAAACATTCGCTGGGGGTGTTTTTGAGAGGCTTTGGGGCAGGTTTTTTGGCATGTGGGGTGGCAGAGCAGGGCTGGGATCAGAGCCAGGGCCACATCRGGGAGCAATGGGGACAAGTGAACTGGTACAGAGTGTGAGTCCCAGGGCATTCCCACTGGGGAAACATCCACATCCTGGAGATATGGAGATCCATATTCTGTGTGTGGCAGCAGGGACCAGCAGAGTTTTTTTTTGGAGGGTTTTCTGTGTCCTCAGGCACGCAGGGGGCTCAGGGTGTGAACAGACAGATCACTGTGCACGCGTTTCGGATGTGACAAAGTGATGAGATTCACGTTTTTGACGGATTGCTTTAGTACTTCCATGCATGAAGGGCTGGGGAAATCCTAAATTCCAGCATCAGCATCACTTTTCAACCCCACCAGAGTATCCCAGCACTTGATGCACCCACACCCCATCCCATCCCAAGGCATAATTTTGGCAGGAGGCACCCAAATCGATGTCACCCATCCCTTCCCCGCATGTTGGATGTTGTTTTGTGCATCCCAAGGGCTGTTTCTTGGGTGACAGTGGCAAGGCCAGAGCTGCTGGTGCCAGCCCAGGTCACACTCTCAGGTTTTCTGACTCAGTTTTTAATTGCTTGGCCACGGGTGGCTGCATTGGTGCTCCCCAGCTCGGTGGTGGGATGGGAAATTCGGGATGGGAAATTTTCTTCCGGCTGAAAAGCTGCTCTGGGCGGTGTTTTGGGGTGAGCAGAGGGGTCCCCCGTGGGTGGGGACATTTCTGGGCAAGCTGGGACCCTGCCCAAGCAGCTCAGGGGTGTTTTGGGGCTGGTGAAGAAAACTCATCCTKCCAAAATCCTCAACGCGCTGTTTTTCCCCAGGGGACAATGACTTTGTGGAACTCACACCACATGTCCCACATGTCCCAGGATTTTTGCCACTTTTCATGCAGTTGGGGAGCACATTTGGGTGCTGAGCAGGCCCCGAGGSTGTGAGCCCAGCTGCTCACCTGAAATCTTGTGACTGTGGTGGTCTCCTCTAGAAGAGRATGAGTGACTTTGCATCGAGTCCTCTCCAGATCTGGGCTCTTCTCRCCCTGCACCTCCCTCACAGCTCCTGGCAGCCCTGGCTGTCCTTGTCCTCCCCCCAATCCCTGCTGAGGTTGTCTCCTGGTCCCCTGTGATGGCAGGAAGAGACRCCCCCGTGTAGTCCAGATTGCCTCACTGAAAATCCGAAACAAAGCCAGGAAAAAAAAATTGCTAGAGCTACTTTTCTTTCAACGCCTTTCTAAATCACCATCTCTGCTACGTGGGGTTTATTTCTTTTTTTTTTTCTTTTCCTGAAGTTCCACCAAGGAGATTTAGAGGCTCGATTTCCTCCAGGTCCAAATCCCTTAAGTGGCTTTAACCTCTTTAATTGGCTAGGGATGCTCTGCACCTTTCCCATCTCACATCCACAGTTGTAGGAGGACTCTTGTCCAGCTCAGCAGATCAGGGTCTGCTTCCAGCCTGGGATTTTGGAGCTTTGGAGGAGGAAGGGCCCCAAAGCCACCCCAAATTCTCTGCAGATTCTCCCCCTGCCCTGCCTCAYTGCAGCCATCACGAGCAGCTAGGTCACACCTTTCTCTCTCTTGTGTTTTGTTTTTTTTCTTTTTTAACAAGGTCAAGGTCAAGGTCAAGGTAGGAGTTTGAAGTTTAGTCTCCCGTCCCTGCGGCGACTCAAAATCCAGCGGGAATCTCTGCCCACCAGTGAGTTTGATGGAGTAGCCATTGACTATGGAAAGGTAACCGTAGCCTTTGTCTGATCCCAGCCCACGCCTCACTCAGGCCAGGTCCCAGCGCTGTCCCCTCGCTGTCCCCACCCCGCTCCCCCTCGGCTGCTGTGGCTCGGGYGRCAGGGCTGAGCTGAGCTCAGCTGAGCTGAGCTGAGCTGCTTTGGCGGCGTGGGCTGGAGCTCTCTGCACATCCCAGGAGTGGGAGATGTCCCCAAGCAGATGTCCCCGAGCAGATGTCCCCAGGGAGGAAGGGCTGGCCCATGGTGTGACCTGTCCAGGATGGTGGAGCTCCAGGGATGCTGTAGCTGTAGGGATTTGGAGCAGCAGTGCTCTGAGCAGGGTCTCAGGCTCGTTTTCCCCACATTTTCCTGGCAGTTCCGGGTTTCTCAGCCCTCAGATCCTGTAGCTGTAGGGGTGTGGAGCAGCAGTGCTCTGAGCAGGGTCTCAGGCTCGTTTTCCCCACATTTTCCTGGCAGTTCCAGGTTTCTCAGCCCTCAGATCCTGTAGCTGTAGGGGTGTGGAGCAGCAGTGCTCTGAGCAGGGTCTCAGGCTCGTTTTCCCCGGGTTTCTCAGCCCTCCAGTGAAGATTGTGCTTCCCGTGGTGGAGGCTGATGCTGTCAGGCTGATGTTGTCATTGCTGACCTTGAAAAGGTGTTGGTGGCACCTCTTTAGAGATTCTTGGTGGCTTCCTGACTGYCAGAAGTGCTCAGGGCACCTCCACTCAAAGTCCTGCTGTTTTYTGAAATGCTGCAGCTCGAGGCAAAGGGGCAGTGCCAGGGTCTTGCTGTGCTGGGTGCATCCCAACAGCCTGAATCACAAATTTGCTTCCCCAAATCAGAGATAGAGTGAGATGGAAGGTGCTGTCTTCTCAGAGGTTGTGTTTGTGACGGGTTGAAGGTGTGTGTGGTGTTATCAGATGCTTTGGCTGCATCATTCCTGTAGACACCAGGAATTTTCACTGCTGAAAGCTCTGGGTACCCCCAGGCTGGAGCTGCACAGGGCATACAGAAGGAAAATGTGGAATTGAGGATGATGTGATGATCCACTGCTGTGCTGGGCCAAAGAGCAGCCAACCTCCCCAGGCACCCCATCCTAAAACCTGCCCCAAGGGCCTTAGGGATGGTGAGAAGTGCCACAATCCCTCCTGGAGGGCACAGTCCCATGAATTTCTGCTCCMRAAGGTGGTTGCTTTGCACACCCCAYRGCAGAARTTAAAGTCTGGAAATTCTTCAGRTATCTGGRGRAAAGGTTTAGCCATGGCCAAGGGTGGCTGTAGAAGAAGGAGCACCAATAAATTTAAAAATCCAGCAGCTCCTCCAGTGTTTCCTGGTGCAGAGCACATCCTCTCTGCCACAAACACCAGCACAGGAGCTGGGCACTGAGCCTGGTKGTGGCCTGAGCCCTTTGCAGCCCAGCAGTGACACATAGGGACATCTCAGAATAGCGCATGGCACAGCAGGTAYTCCAGGCAAACCTGTCCCTAGATCTCCTCCTTTCTCACTCTCACCTGCTTCCCAGCTGTGCAGCATTGCCTTGCAAAGCTCCCCGTGGCTGTAGGAGGTGGGAGCTGCCAGGACCCTGCTCCTGGTGCAGGTTGGGGCCAGCCTTGGAGCTGCAGCGCTTCCCAGCCCTCTCTCTGCCTCTCCTCTCACCCACCCCGGCTCCCTCTCCTTTCCCCCGGAACGCGGGGACCCCCTTCTAATACAACGCTTTCTCCTGGCTGTCTTAAAGCCTGGTGGTGACTCCCTGATTTTGAGGGACTTGAAGACATCGCCCAAGGAGAACTGTATGCAGTCAGAGACCGAATCCCTCCTGGAAAAGGAGCGGAGGCCAAGCCTGGAGGCCGACCCCACCCTACAACACTCGTCCCCGAAACAAGAGGCTCCCGTGCTGGGCCCACGAGGGTCGTACCCTGCATGGGGTTTCTTTCGGTCTCGCCCCGGGGGCAGCTTCCACAGCCTCCGCAGGGTCTCCTCCTTGGACAACTTTGAGGCTGCGAGGTCTGAGTTCCAGAGAAAATTCAGGGAAAGGAGGGCAAACTCAGGTAGGGGCAAACCCCGGAGCTGTGGGTTCTTCTGTGGGAGTTCTTCTGGCAATGGCCTCAGCACATCTCGGGGGGGAGGTGTCGGTCTTGTTCCTCTCTGCAAAGTGGAGATTATCTGGGTTTTGTCCCCAAAATCCATGGCCATTMCCTGCACAGGCAGGTCCTGCTCTGTCGGCGGAGCAATCCGTGGTTTGCGTGCGAGATGTGAGACCACGAGAGGTTGAGGTTGGTTGTCCCACACCAGGGGCACCCCAATGCCATCCCACCTTCCCAGGAGGGAGGGAAGGGGTCTGCAGGGATGTGCAGGGTGAGCTGTGTCCGTGTGTTGGACGGTGAGACACCGGCCAAGTCACTCTGTGGGGCTGGAGGGAGCAATCCTTCACCGTGGTGTCCATGTCCAGACCTCTGGTTCTCGTGAGAGTGGTGACAAATTAAATGGAGGTCAGGAATGAGCAGCTGGGGGTGAGAGAGAACCAGTCTGTGGAATCTGGCTGGAGAAAATGAGGTGGGGGATTGTGATCCTGTAACAGTGCCAGGTTTTGGACCCTCAGGAGGAGACGAAATGTAGAGGGAGGGAAGGGGGATGAGCAGGGAGAAGGGTGGCAGCAGGGTGACCACCACTMACTGGCACCTCCACGATGTCTGTGACACCTCCTGCCCACACCATCACTTGGGTCTGTCAGAGTGCGAGGTTAGAAAGGGTAAAAAGCTGAATACACAGCCCTGCCCTGCCTGCAGGAGATGGAAATGTTGGTACACACTGGTTACGGTGCTCGGGGATCTTTCTGGAGCCCTGGGGTGGGCACAGGCTCCAGTTCATGAGATGTTGTCACAAACCTGCCCATGAAATGGCCACCTCCACACCTYCCTCCTGGTCCTGCACTGGGGTGACCCAGAGAGCCAGGTCCCCAGGGAAAACTGTCAGGATCCAGCCCCACTTCAGCTCTTCTTCCAGAGAGAGCGCTGAGCTCCCTGCCCGGAGCMTGGGGGTGGAGGAAACATCTGAGTGGGAACATCATCCAGCTCCCAGTTCAGTTTGGTGGCCAAACACCAGGACAGCAGCTCGGCAGCTATGTTAATCAGGCTAAAGCATGCAAGRGTGGAGGAGAACGACCTCCTCCTTTATCTGTTTTCATGCCAGTTTTGGTGGATCTCATTGGGTTGGTCCCCAATGCAATCTCCAGGCATAGCAAAGGACATTGCGTGTCTGTGTTTGGGCAGCTGCTCTGAGCCCCCTGAAGGAGGTTTAATGGTGAAAAGATGGGTGAAATGTGGGAAAAACAAGCATCCCAGGTTGGGCACCCCACATTTGAGCCAGCCTGAAGAAGCCAAGCTTTATGGCCAAGCAGATTTTGGCACTTTGTGGTGGTCCCCAACTCCTGGAGATCCTCCACGAGGCTCGGGGCTCTGGGGCTCTGTTCCTGCTCACATTGACCTCCTCAATTTCTCCTCTCCATCCTCTTTCAGAGGCTTCCCACGTCAAACCCAACCCCCCAAACTCCACTTCGGACTCGGACCTGATGAAGTACCGGACCATCAGCCAGATCCCCCAGTTCACGCTCAACTTCGTGGAGTTCAACCTGGAGAAGCACCGCTCAGGCTCCACCACCGAGATCGAGATCATCGCTCCCCACAAAGTGATGGAGCGCACACAGAATGTCACCGAGAAGGTCACGCAGGTACGTGGGCAGTGGTGTCACCGAGAAGGTCACGCAGGTACGTGGGCAGTGGTGTCACCAAGAAGGTCACGCAGGTACGTGGGCAGTGGTGTCACCAAGAAGGTCACAGAACATGGGCAGTGGTGTCACCGAGAAGGTCACACAGGTACATGGGCAGTGGTGTCACCGAGAAGGTCACTCAGGTACGTGGGCAGTGGTGTCACCGAGAAGGTCACGCAGGTACATGGGCAGTGGTGTCACTGAGAAGGTCACACAGGTACAGGGACAGTGGTGTCACCAAGGTCACGCAGGTACATGGGCAGTGGTGTCACTGAGAAGGTCACGCAGGTACATGGGAAGTGCTGTCACCAAGGTCACGCAGGTACATGGGCAGTGGTGTCACCGAGAAGGTCACAAAACATGGGCAGTGGTGTCACCGAGAAGGTCACGCAGGTACATGGGCAGTGGTGTCACCGAGAAGGTCACTCAGGTACGTGGGCAGTGGTGTCACCAAGAAGGTCACGCAGGTACATGGGCAGTGGTGTCACCGAGAAGGTCACTCAGGTACGTGGGCAGTGGTGTCACCGATGGGGTGGCAGGGGACAGTCACAGCTGCTCCTGCGGCTTTTGAAACTCAAAAAGTGAGGGCAGTGAGATTCCGCCCCAGGAAATGCCACTATCCCTGTGTTTGGTTATTTAACAATATACATTATGTTCCTCTGAATGAAATGCTCGTTGAAGTCCCCTAAATGAGTATTTCGGGTCATTTGTGGCTGAGGGAACGCCAGCATGAACCGCTTGTGACGGTGGCCTCGAAGGGGACACATGTGTATGGGTGTGGCTCCTTTAGGGGAGCTCTGGCCACTGTTCCTGACCCCCAGAGCCGGCCCCGAGGTGGCCAGCCAGGGACACAGCCCGGTGTCACCACGCCGAGGACCACAGGATCCCCTGGGAGACAGCAGGTGGCACTGCACTGTCACCCAAAGGGACCCGAGTGGCATGGAACATCCCATGGGGATGCCAGAGTGAGAGAAAGGTGCTGAGGGATCCCCCAATCCCGAGCAGGGAGCTCTTCTCCCGTGGGGAAACTGAGGCACRGCAGAGCCACAGTGTGCAAAATACAGCTAAGGGCAACTCCCATTGGTCCATCTGGGGTGTTACTGGAGATTCTCCTTTTTTCTGGGTGCTGGCCCCACAGTGAGTGGGCAGGGAGTGGACACAGGAGCTGTTTGGGATAGTCTGGCCCCACAAGGAGGGCAGAGAATGGACAGAGGGGCTGCTTGGGACGGTCTGACCCTGCAGGGAGTGGACAGAGGGGCTGTTTGGGATGGTCTGACCACATAGAGAGGGCAGGGAGTGGACCCAGGGGCTGCTTGGGATGGTCTGACCCTGCAGGGAGAGCAGAGAGTGGACAGAGGGGTTTTTTGGGATGGTCTGGCTCTGCAGGGAGTGGACACAGGGACTGTTTGGGACAGTCTGGCCCCACAAGGAGRGCAGAGAATGRACASAGGGGCTGTTTGGGACAGTSTGRCCCTGCAGGGAGTGGACACAGRGGCTGTTTRGGACAGTCTGACCCCACAGGGAGGGCAGAGAGGGCAAGCCACAAGTGCAGCGAAGGTGCCGGGCTCAGTCTCGCAGGGCTGTGGCTCTGGAGCACAGCTGGTGGCATGTGGGGATGCTGTGGGGTCGGTGTCACCAGGCTGGGGTGCTGTCTGCAGGTGGCACATGTCCCAGTGYCCCCAAACCGCCCCGCTGGGTGCTGGGGACAGGGATGGGGGCCGAGCTGGGTGACAATACGTGCTGGGGGTGACACGGTGTCGCTGCCAGCCTGCAGCCAGCACCGTGGGCTCGATCCCACACAGCCCCTCCTGTGCCCAAGGCTCTCCTGGTGGCTCTGGAGCAGCCCCCACCCCAGCTCAGTGCCCCCATCCCCATCACAGGGCGAGGCGCAGGGAAGGCGATGGGCGCTGGGCACGAGCAGGGTCAGCCAGGGTCACTCCCCCCTCTGTCACCCACAGCTCCCTCCTCCTCCTCTCTCTTCCTCCTCGTCCCTTGTGCTCTCCCTCGCTCACTGCTGGCACCCAGCACCCCGCTGGCAGCACCCAGCACCCCACAGCATGAGCCTGCAGTTGCGGCTGAAGCCGGTAAGTGCAGGGGCAAGGGGACAAGGGGACGAGGGACGGGGCTGCCACCGCAGGAAACACTGCCACTGCCACCTGCAGACACGCCCAGGGCCACCCAGGCCACCCAAAGGTGACCTTCCCAACCCTGACAGGCAGAGAGGAACAAAGCTGCAGCTGTCCCGTTGCTCTGATGCTTTGGGTGCTCTTCTGGGGATTGTTCCTTTACCCTTTTCTGCCTCAGATCTTTGGCCTCGTGGTTTTTTATTCGTTCCTGCCTGGAAAGCAAGAAGGCTTAATCTGTTCTTGCTTCTGCCACAAGAGCTRGGTGCCAGGAACAGGGATGAGGGGCAGGGCAGGTGCCCCAGCATTTGGTGGCCCGAATTCATGACTGGCCCCAAAAAGCTGCCTCCAGCCAGGCAGAACAAGCATCCAACGCTGACGGTGGCAGCGTGGCTGGTTTTCCCAGACACGAGGTGAAAGGAGCCCATCCCTCTTCTGGCTGAATCTCAGTTTTGGGATCAAGCATTTTATGACTGCTGCCTCGTCCCCGTCCCCACGATCCTGGCCGGTGCCTCATTCCCTCCGCAACGATTGCATTTGGGTCACTTTTTCCAACCCCTCCCCTGCCCGTCCACCAACGACGTCGAACGGCTCCCGCAGCTCCATTGGCGCTCCTGTCCCCCACGGGGGCCCCGCCATCGATTGGCTTTGATTAATCCACGCCGGGCTCCCGAAATGCCCTTTGCAGCCRCATGTCTCCCACCCGGCTGGCCGAGTGCCTGCGTGGCTGCGTGGGCGATGCCACGGCCCGAGCGCCGCGCCGGACGCTGCCGGGGCGCGTGGGGCTGGGGGCCCCCATGGTGGACAGCAGGAGCTCGAGGGTCAGCTGCCGCCTGGGCCGGAGGGCAAGCTGCAGGCAGGTAGGAGCAGGGGGCACCTCGGGGGCTCTGGGGCGTGGAAGAGAATGCCAGTGAGGGATGGGGCTGGAGGGGTGGATCTGCTTCGGGTCGCAGCATCAGGAGACCTTGGGAGAACCTTTGAGCAAGGCAGATGTAGGGTGCAGGAAGGATCAGACCCTTCTTCTGTTGGCAGAGCCATGGTGATGCCCATCGCTGTTGGCTTGGGATGTGTGGATTCTTTTTCCTCTGCTCTCTTCTTTCCTCTCTCCTCT